>NC_058086.1:11796332-11875302 GCF_014858855.1 Bufo gargarizans
TACCAGCATGGAATCACGGTGGCATGGAAACAATGAAGCAGGGAGCCAGTGGTGATCAAGGAGCCAGATGTGATCTGACCTGTGTTCCGATCACAAGTTACATAGGGTAAATAAAATGTATTACAAATGAAAGTCCAACAGAAATGAAAATGAATCACCCATAATTATTGTTGCTTGGACAACCCCTTTAATAAATTGCCTGGCCATTTGCTCAAAGAACTTGGGGGGCCTCCCTGCCTCTATCTCCACTGCATACTGCCATGGTTTATTGGGGTCACCTGCATTGTTTTCGTCATCGTCCTCCAACTACTCATGCTCTTTCTGCTCCTCTCCTGTTGCTTGGGCAGATAAACCACCTAGTTGTGTATAAAATTCCTGGGCATTTATGTCCTCCTCTTCTGCCAGTTCATCCTCCTCAGGGCTCAGGTGGCCATTAAATGGAGGTGCCACGTCTTCTGTTCCCTTGCCAATCAGATTTGTCAGTATCACCTCCAGGATGTGAAGGAGTGGAATGATAGCATTCATCCCTTAGTTCTGCTCACTGACAAACGAAGTGGCCTCCTCAAAGGGCCTGAGCAAAGGTCATATGTGACGCATGAGCTGCCTCTGGCTAACATGGAAGTTAGACCGGGTAATAGACCTGTTCATCTGTAGAATTAAAAAATCATTGACCGCCTTCCTCTGCTCATACAGGCGGTCTAACAGATGGAACGTGGAGTTCCAACAGGTGGAAACGTCCCATATACGCCAATGTTGGAGAAGAGCATTTTGCCTTTGCAGCTCAAAGAGGGCATGTTTTGCACGGTAAGAGTGGCTGAAGTGCATGCACAGTTTCCTGGACATTTTTAACAGCTCTTGCAGTTCAGTAGAATACTTGAGGAACTGGATGACAATGAGATTGAAGACATGCACCATGCAGGGTGTATGGGTCAGCCCTCCCTGACCGGATGTGGCGCAGACAAAATGTTCTTCCTGTTATTAGTTACCATGGTTCCTATCTCCAGTTGGCAAGGATACAGCCAGTGTTCGAATTTCCTTATTGATGACTTTCCTCCCTGGTGTGGCTCTATTCACCAAGGCTGACTAGGTGCAGAGCCGCGTAACAACGGCTAGCTTTGCATAGGTGATATGCTGGAGGACCACTGTGAACTGTGCCTAGAGAGGAGGGTGAGGATAAGGTGGAGGATGAGAAGGAGGACATTACCAAGCAGAGGCGACATTGCTATCACTTGGCCAAGTTGCTGGTGTGCCTGTGTCACCACCAGACATCTGAGAAGCTCTGACAGATGTTCTTCAGAACCTCCTGCTTGAGGTTCCTTTTGTTTTGCTTTCATTTTCTCATCTCGTTAGCCTCTCTCAGCTGTCATGTAGTTGCACTGATTGCATCCCTTTAAATCCCTTCCCATACTGCATCACTTTGCGGTTTATACAACTTCCTGGAGTGTGCTGATGCTAGAAGCTGTTACTACTGCATCCGCAAGATAAGTCTGTTTTCTTTATTTCTGTTTGCCTGTGGGCTTGATCCTAGGTGACCCTGACTCCCTCCGTATTAAGTGTAGGGAGCCGGTGGTCATGTCCCCTCACTATTATAGGGTGTTCAGGTGCATACAGTCGGATCTTCATTTGTGTCTTCTAGTTTTCTGTAACACCATCCGTGACATTATAAACCGCCAAAACCATCTCAAGCATGGATCCGGTTTCACTTTTGACTGAACACATGCAGGGTCTTTCATTGGAGGTAGCAGATCTCCGTAAAACTGTTTCTCAGTTTCAGATGACCGGTTCAGCTTGCGTTCATGGAGTTTGTTCTGAGCCTAAGATCTCGCTCCCGGATACGTTCTCCAGGGGTAGTGAGAATTTTGTTAGTTTTAGAGAGGCTTGCAAACTCCATTTTCGCCTACTTCCCCATTCCTCTGGTGATGAGGAGCAGAGGGTGGGGATCATCATCTCGCTGCTCAGGGATAACCCTCAGTCCTGGGCCTTTTCGCTGCCGGTGGGGGCACGGCCCCTCTGTTCAGTGGATGATTTTTTTTTAGCCCTGGGTCAGATATATGATGATCCGGATCGTATTGCTCTGGCTGAGTCTAGACTACGTCTTTTATGCCAGGGTAAACAGTCCGCAGAGATATACTGTTCAGAATTTTGGAGATGGGCAGCTGATACTGGTTGGAATGATGCTGCACTCCGAAGTCAATTTTGCCATGGTCTTTCAGAGGGATTGAAAGATGCATTTGCCTTTCATGAGAGACCTACCTCCTTGGACTCTGCCATGTCTCGGGCCGTTCGTATTGACAGGCGTCTTAGAGAGAGAGGAGAGATCACTCCTTCCTGTCATACTCAGTCCAAGGACAGTGCGGCCGTCTCATTCAGTGCACAAGGGTCTCAGTCGCTCTCAATCCCCTTTGAGCAGGAGCCCATGCAGCTGGGGTTGATTGCCTCTGACAATAGAGGATTCAGCTCTCATAGGAAGGTTTGTTTCTGTTGTGGAGGTATAAATCATTTGGCAAATGTTTGTCCCTCTAGGAGATTCAGGCAGTTTTTTTAGAGTAATAAAGAAAAAAAGAAAGAAATCCTCTAAAAACATTCCATCTGTTACTATTGTCAAGGTTGATGCGGAAATTGAAGCTTTTCCGTTTGCTTGTAGTTCCCGTTTTGTCCTACCTGCCAGGGTGGCGCTAGAGAGCAATAACATTTTTTGTGAGATTTTTGTAGATAGTGGAGCAGCTGTCAATCTCATTGATAATTAATTTGCTATAACTCATGGTTTCCAGGTATGCACTTTGGGAAAGGATATACCTGTTTTTGCTATTGATTCCGTTCCACTTTCTCAGAAATCGTTAAAGGGCATAGTTCACAATATCTGCTTGATTGTGAGTGATACTCATGTTCAGGATGTGTCATGTTTCGTCCTAAGCGGGTTGCCTACTCCTCTAGTGTTGGGGCTACCCTGGCTCACTAAACATAACCCCACCATTGATTGGCAAGCGAGGCAAATAAATGGTTGGAGTGACTTTTGCAGAGAGAATTGCCTCACGACATCTGTTTCTGAGGTTTCTACTAAGACTGTACCATCTTTTCTCTCTGAATTTTCAGATGTGTTTTCTGAGAGTGGTGTTCAGGACTTACCCCCTCACAGGGAGTACGATTGCCCTATTAATCTCATCCCAGGCACCAAGCTGCCTAAATTTCGTTTATACAATCCTTCCCAACCTGAAAGGGTCGCTATGCGTGCTTATATTTCTGAGAGCCTGAGAAAGGGACACATACGACCCTCGAAGTCACCTGTTGCCGCCGTTTTTTTCTTTGTTAAGAAAAAAGATGGTTCTTTAAGACCATGTCTGGATTTCAGGGAGCTGAGCAGTATCACAATTCGTGACACTTATCCGCTTCCTCTGATCCCGGACATGTTTAACCAGATTGTTGGGGCTAAAGTTTTTTCCAAGTTGGATTTAAGAAGGGCATACAACCTGGTCAGGGTCAGAGAAAAAGACGAATGGAAGACGGCCTTCAATACCCCTGAGGGCCATTTTGAGAATTTGGTTATGCCTTTTGGTTTGATGAATGCTCCAGCCGTCTCTCAGCATTTCGTGAACAGCATTTTTTATCATTTAATGGGGAAATTTATATTAGTGTATCTAGATGACATTTAGATTTTTTTCTCCTGATTTCAAAACTCATAAAGACCACCTACGTCAGGTCTTGCTCATCCTGCGGGAGAATAAATTGTACGCTAAACTGGAAAAATGTGTGTTTGCGGTTCCAGAAATTCAATTTCTGGGGTTTCTTCTCTCCGCTTCTGGTTTTCGCATGGACCCCGAGAAGGTCTGCGCTGTGCTTGAGTGGGAGCTTCCTGAGAATCACAAGGCGCTGATGCGTTTTTTGGGTTTTGCCAATTATTACAGGAAGTTTATTTTGAATTATTCCTCTGTTGTTAAACCACTCACTGATATGACTAGAAAGGGGGTAGATTTTTCCTCCTGGTCGGTAGAGGCGCGTAAGGCCTTTTCTAGTATCATGGAGAGTTTTGCTTCCGCTCCCATCTTGGTACAACCTGATATCTCTCTGTCATTCATAGTTGAGGTGGACGCTTCTGAGGTGGGTGTGGGTGCGGTCTTGTCTCAGGGTCCCTCTCCTGCCAAATGGCGACCGTGTGCCTTTTTCTCGAAGAAACTCTCCTCCGCAGAGAGAAATTATGATGTGGGAGATAGCGAGTTGTTGGCCATCAAGTTAGCTTTTGAGGAATGGCGCCATTGGCTAGAGGGAGCCAGACACCCTATTACCGTGTTTACTGACCATAAGAATCTAGCCTACTTGCAGTCAGCCAAGCGTCTGAACCCGAGACAGGCCAGATGGTCTTTGTTCTTTTCAAGGTTTAATTTTGTTGTCATGTTCCGCCCTGGGGTTAAGACTGTAAAGGCTGATGCCCTGTCACGTTGTTTTCTGGGAGGTGGGAATTTTGAAGACCTGGGTCCCATTTTGGCTGAAGGTGTGGTGGTCTCTGCTCTTTATCCTGAATTGGAGGTAGAGGTTCAGGTAGCCCAGTCAGAGGCTCCTGATCTTTGTCCTCCTGGGAGGTTGTTTGTGCCTCTCGCTTTAAGACACAAGATTTTTAAGGGGCACCACGATACTGTCCTTGCTGGGCACCCGGGGGCAAGAGCCACAGTGGATCTCATCGCTCTGAGATTCTGGTGGCCGGCGCTTCGTAAGTCGGTTGAGGGTGTTGTGGCAGCCTGCGAGACCTGCGCTCGTGCCAAAGTCCCTCATTCACGGCCATCAGGTCCTCTTCTTCCGTTACCCATTCCTTCCCGTCCTTGGACACATCTGTCCATGGACTTCATTACGGACCTGCCTCGTTCCTCGGGGAAGACTGTGATTCTGGTGGTGGTAGACCGTTTTAGCAAAATGGTGCATTTCATTCCTTTTCCTGGCTTGCCCAATGCTAAGACGCTGGCGCAGGCATTTATTGATCACATTGTCAAATTGCATGGTATTCCTTCAGACATAGTCTCTGATAGGTACATGCAGTCTGTTTCCAGATTCTGGAAGGCTTTCTGTTCTCGCTTGGGGGTTCGGTTGTCATTCTCTTCTGCTTTCCACCCGCAGTCGAATGGCCAGACAGAGCGCGTCAATCAGAATCTGGAGACATATCTGCGCTGTTTTGTGGCGGAGAATCAGGAGGATTGGTGTTCTTTTTTGTCCCTTGCTGAGTTTGCTTTAAATAACCGTCGTCAGGAGTCCTCTGATAAGTCACCATTTTTTGGTGCATATGGGTTTCATCCGCAGTTTGGGACATTCTCTGGAGAGGGGTCTTCTGGTTTACCTGATGAGGACAGATTCTCCTCGTCTTTGTCATCTATTTGGCAAAATATTCAGGATAATCTAAAGAGCATGAGTGAGAGATATAAGCGTGTGGCGGATAAGAGACGTGTGCCTGGTCCGGACCTGAATTTTGGTGATCTGGTGTGGTTGTCTACTAAGAATATCAAATTGAAGGTTCCCTCCTGGAAGTTGGGTCCTAAGTTTATTGGGCCTTACAAAATCTTGTCCGTCATCAATCCCGTTGCTTACCATCTTGATCTTCCTCAGACTTGGAAGATCCATAATGTTTTTAATAAGTCCTTATTAAAACCTTATGTCCAACCCATTGTACCCTCGTCTTTGCCTCCTCCTCCGATTGTGGTTGATGGTAATCTTAAATTTCAGGTCTCTAGGATTGTGGATTCTCGTGTTGTCCGCGGTTCTCTCCAGTACCTCATTCATTGGGAGGGTTATGGTCCTGAGGAGAGGATGTGGGTCCCAGTGACGGACATTAAGGCCACTCGTCTCATCAGGGCTTTCCATAGGTCCCAACCTGAGAAGGTGGGCTCTGAGTGTCCGGAGTCCACTCATAGAAGGAGGGGTACTGTCACCACCAGACATCTGAGAAGCTCTGACAGATGTTCTTCAGAACCTCCTGCTTGAGGTTCCTTTTGTTTTGCTTTCATTTTCTCATCTCGTTAGCCTCTCTCAGCTGTCATGTAGTTGCACTGATTGCATCCCTTTAAATCCCTTCCCATACTGCATCACTTTGTGGTTTATACAACTTCCTGGAGTGTGCTGATGCTAGAAGCTGTTACTACTGCATCCACAAGATAAGTCTGTTTTCTTTATTTCTGTTTGCCTGTGGGCTTGATCCTAGGTGACCCTGACTCCCTCCGTATTAAGTGTAGGGAGCCGGTGGTCGTGTCTCCTCACTATTATAGGGTGTTCAGGTGCATACAGTCGAGGAACGAGGATATGCAATTTTCTACCATTGAGATTTTTGCATAGGCTGAGCAGTAAGGGAGAGAGTTAGGGCTCTTACAGGGCTTACCCTCCTGTTCCTTAGTTTTGGATCAAGTCAGTCAGATCTTCATTTGTGTCTTCTAGTTTTCTGTAACACCATCCATGACAGCCTGGTCCAGAATGACATTTACCCAGTGGGCTGTGAATTACATATATTATCCTTGACCATAGTTACAACTTCATAGGCAGCGCTGTCGTGAACTCTACCAGATACCGAGAGGCCCAAAGGACTGGTCCACCTTCTGCTCAATGCACGTGTGCTGGTATACCTTTTTTGAAAAAGTGATGTCGACTTCAGACTCTCCACCTTGGGTGGGCACAAGCCATCTGTTCTCTGAAATGTGCAGAGTCAACTACATGGAAAGGAAAGGACTACTTCTGCGCCGTTAGATGAGTGCATGCATACTGTTGTCTTTTTGCAATCACCTTGGTGATCGATTGCTGTTGAAACAAATGATGAGGAGTAGCAGGAGGAGGGACATCAGGAGCAATAGATGACATTGAAGTCAGTGGTAAGGAATGACAGTTTTTATTGTTGAGCCCTAACTCCCATAGAGGGGGTGCAGACCGGTGGGAGCTGTAGCACTAAATGAGAGCCACGATTTTGCAATGCCACTTTATGGTGATGCTCCATGTGTTGATGCAGGGCCGTCATGCCAACATTAGCACCCTGGCTGTGCCTCACCTTCTGCCCACACATCCTGAACACCGCCATGCTAACATCCCCCAGCGACTTTGTGAAAAATTCCCATACTGGCGAGTATGGCATTTTTCCTCCAACACTGCATGATGCCAACCTGCCACTGCTTTTATGAACTTGTGCACTACTAGTGTGCTCCTCATAGGTAGTCTCCCAAGTAGCAGACGATGTACCTCTCGTTTGGCTGCAGATCTCCCATTGCTTCTACCCTGCTGTCTCACAGGCATGCTGCCACCCTCGCCCCTGATGATGACAATGCCCCTTCTTCACCTTGCTCCCACGTGCAATTGGCTACATCATCATCTACATCTATTTGGTCGACACTTGTGTTACCCTCACCTGTCTCTTGCGCATGTCCCTGACCTCTCGCAACATGTGCTTCCTCCTGACGGTCATCATTGGTAGTTGAATGCCTGGAGTAGTCCGCAGCGGATCTTTCCTCCGACATTGTGATGGCCTATAACTGCTGACTGTCCTCACAAAGCTCATCCTCTCTGAAAGGCGGAGCAGAGGCGGCGGCTATCGTTTCTTGGCTAGCAGAAGGAGCAGCAAAAGCAAGAGGCAGGTTCAGGACAGGTGAGGACACAGGAGCATGCCTCCCAAGTGTCCCTCTTTTGGAGGGACAGTTCCTCTTTTTGACGCAAGTCCCTCTGTCTCTCTTTGATCCTAAAATGTCCCTCCTTTTGATCTTGGGAATTAATGCATAAATGTGCATTAATACATTTACTAATTTGCACCTTACCAAGCTATCCATATGGTTTCTACCTTATATTAGACCAGAACTTCCTTATTTGGTTCAATTTGGACTTTAAAATATTTATAATCCAATGATTTATGGGCTAGTATTTAAATAGCTATTAATACACAAATAAAAACAGTCCCAGGGACACCACATGCTTTAAATAAAAAATAAAGGAACTTACACTCACCTAAGTGTTGCCCAGCTGCTGCACTTCTGAAGGAGTCAGTAATTATGGTTTGGGTGGTGTTATAAGCATGTATGAAAAAAATTGCTGCGATGTGTGCCAGCATATATTGTCCTTCTTTGTGATTTTCAAAAGTTAGGAGGTATGCACAGAGGCAGTTCCTGGCCCATGCCAACTAAGCGTGTTCACTTTTGTTTCACTTTGTAACATGTTCAGCAGCCATTTTACAAAAAAATAAATAAAAATTTGTTACCACAAAGCACGAGGAATTCTAATTCGATTTGCTCCTTATGACTAGTCATCACCCAGGAATTTGGTGCAAGTTGGACAGAGAGTTGTTGCCTCTTAAAATGACATTGTAACTACCGGTATTTAAAGGGCTTCTGTCACCCCACTGAAGTATTTTTTATTTTTTATACTGCGATATATTAATACGGTGTGCCTGCACCGTACCTGTCTTCAGTTGGCGCAGGCGCACTGAGAGGAGGATGCTCGCTCGGCCGCTTCATCCTCAATGTGCCTGCGCCGATGACGTCACATCTACACCCGGCGCAGGCGCACTGAGGATGGAGCGGCCGAGCAAGCGTCCTCCTCTCAGTGCACCTGCGCCGACTGAAGACAGGTACGGCGCAGGCGCCAGATTTTGAACTCAGACAGGGCCAGCCAGAAGACGAACGCGTTCGCTGGCCCTGTCAATCAACATGCGGAGGGGGTGTCTTTATGAAAGGAGGATGCGGCTGCTACCAGCAAGTAGCTACCCTACTTGCTGGTAGACAGGTAATTTACATATTATAAAAGTCTGTTTTTTTAATTAACTACTGAACCAAAATGAGTAATAGCATTATAATGAATATATCGCAGTATAAGGATTATATGAAGCCCCCCCAAAAAAAAGACTTTAGTGGGGTGACAGAAGCCCTTTAATCTATTGCCATTAAGACTGTGCTCTGAAACTGACCAGCTTAAAGTGGTTGTCCGGATTCAGAGCTGAACCCAGGCATACCCTTATTTTCACCCAGGCAGCCCCTCTGAGGCTAGCATCGGAGCATCTCATGCTCCGATGCGCTCCCTTGCCCTGCGCTAAATCGCGCAGGGCAAGGTCTCTTTTGTTTTCAATAACACACTGCCGGGCGGAAACTTCTGCCCGGCAGTGTGTTCAGTGACGTGACTGGCTCTGATGGGCGGGCTTCAGCGCTGCCCTAGCCGTTTTACTGGCTAGGGCAGCGATAAATCCCGCACATCAGTGTCGGTGACGTCACTGGGCTTCCTGGCAGCCCCATGGAGAGTCCTGATACCTCACCGGATCTCCAAAAAAGGCCCTTGCCCTGCGTGATTTAGCCAGTCAGCGGGGGCTACTGGGGTGAAAATGGAGGTATGTCCGGGTTCAGCTCTGAACCCGGACAACCCCTTTAATGCCTCTTTAGTCTGCAATCACTGAGGCTCACTAAACTTATTACCAGTTGAGAGACCATTAAGCCTTGTACATTTCATGCCCGTATCTAACTGCTTCCCTCCACCATTGTAGAGTAGGAAACCATAGATACCACTGAGGACCAAACAGATCCTTTCTGCAAATTCAGACAATTATGTACCCCAAAATAGTGCAAAAAATAAATAAATACAACTGATCTTGCAAAGTCAAGACCTCATACGGCTATGTTAACAAAACGTACGACTCTCAAAATGCTGCTTTGAAAAAACATAACATTAATGAGGTCAGGAAGAATTTTATTGTATGTCTATGTACTGTAAGGGATTCGGATCAATGCATTAGAAAAAAAGCTCCAACAGTTATAATGGTATATTAAAACATTAAACTGCATAGCACATTGAACCTCCCTGTAATTAATATGATTAGACATTAACTTTAAGGCCTCATGCACACGACAGTATTTTTTCACAGTCCGCAAAACGGGGTTCCGTTGGTCCGTGATCCGTGAGGTGGGTCTTCCTTGATTTTTGGAGGATCCACGGACATGAAAAAAAAGTCGTTTTGGTGTCCGCCTGGCCGTGCGGAGCCAAACGGATCCGTCCTGAATTACAATGAAAGTCAATGGGGACGGATCCGTTTGACGTTGACACAATATGGTGCCATTTCAAACGGATCCGTCCCCATTGACTTTCAATGTAAAGTCTGGAGTCCCTTTTATACCATCGGATCGGAGTTTTCTCCAATCCGATGGTATATTTTAACTTGAAGCGTCCCCATCACCATGGGAACGCCTCTATGTTAGAATATACTGTCGGATATGAGTTAGATTGTGAAAACTCATTTCCGACAGTATATTCTAACACAGAAGCGTTCCCATGGTGATGGGGACGCTTCTAGTTAGAATATACTACAAACTGTGTACATGACTGCCCCTTGCTGCCTGGCAGCACCCAATCTCTTACAGGGGGCCGTGATCAGCACAATTAACCCCTCAGGTGCCGTACCTGAAGGCGTTAATTGTACTATCATATCCCCCTGTAAGAGATCAGGGCTGCCAGGCAGTGGGGGGCAGACCCCCCCCTCCCCAGTTTGAATATCATTGGTAGCCAGTGCAGCCCCTCCCCTCCCTCTATTGTAATAATAGGTTGGTGGCACAGTGTGCGGCCCCCCGCCCCCCCTCCCTCCCTCTATTGTAATAATTCGTTGGTGGCACAGTATGCGCCCCCCATCGGCCCCCCCTTCCTCCCTTTATTCTAATAATTCGTTGGTGGCACAGTGTGCGCCCCCCATCGGCCCCCCTCTTCCTCCCTCTATTGTAATAATTCGTTGGTGGCACAGTGTGCGCCCCCCCGGCCCCCCCTTCCTCCCTCTATTGTAATAATTCATTGGTGGCACAGTGTGCGCCCCCCGCCCCCCCCTTCCTCCCTCCATTGTAATAATTTGTTGGTGGCACAGTGTGCGCCGCACAGACCTGTCACTTACCAGTAGGTGGAGCTCCCGGCCGGACACGAACATCGCAGCAGCCAGCAGGTAAGTATGAATCTTCTACTATTGTACTATTGCTAAGTAACCATGGCAACCAGGACTGCAGTAGCGTCCTGGTTGCCATGGTTACCGATCGGAGCCCCAGCGATTAAACTGGAACTCCGCTGCCACCAATGATTGGGGCGGGGGGGGGGGAAATGGGAGGCCGCACACTGGCCACCAATGTTGTTAATGCTATAGAGGGAGGGGGGGGGCGATGGGGGGCGCACACTGTGCCACCAAACAAATTATTACAATAGAGGGAGGAAGGGGGGAGGGGGGGCGCACACTGTGCCACCAACAAATTATTACAATAGAGGAAGGGAAGGGGGGGGCCCGCACTGGCCACCAATGATATTCAAACTGGGGAGGGAGGGGGTCTGCCCCCTGCTGCCTGGCAGCCCTGATCTCTTACAGGGGGATATGATAGTACAATTAACCCCTTCAGGTGCCGCACCTGAAGGGGTTAATTGTGCTGATCACGGCCCCCTGTAAGAGATCGGGTGCTGCCAGGCAGCAGGGGGCAGTCATGTACACAGTTTGTAGTGTATTCTAACTGGAAGCGTCCCCATCACCATGGGAACGCCTCTGTGTTAGAATATACTGTCGGATATGAGTTTTCACGAAGTGAAAACTTAGATCTGAAAAAGCTTTTATGTATACAGATCTTCGGATCCGTCTGTATGAAATTAACCTACGGCCACGGATCACGGACACGGATGCCAATCTTGTGTGCATCCGTGTTCTTTCACGGACCCATTGACTTGAATGGGTCCGTGAACCGTTGTCCGTCAAAAAAATAGGACAGGTCCTATTTTTTTGACGGACAGGATACACGGATCACGGTCTTGGCTGCAAAACAGTGCATTTTCCGATTTTTCCACGGACCCATTGAAAGTCAATGGGTCCGCGAAAAAAAACGGAAAACGGCACAACGGCCACGGATGCACACAAAGGTCGTGTGCATGAGGCCTAAAGCTCATAGCTATCGTCTGTGATTTATTGCTTTTGCTAGGTAAAGATGAGTAACTTCTAGGTAGCATTGCTCATCTCTACATAATCAACCCCATGGGATGACATAACACAACATTTTATGTTTCCCCCGTTACATCACCGTCTCCATCACTTGCCACAATTCTATTGTTGTAGTAACCCTGGGCCCAAGAAATTGTATAAAACATGCCCATTATGGAAAACATTTTTTCCCCAAAATAAAAAATCATATATGCCTGTGCAAATGGTTACTTTTAAAGATTTCAGATCTTTATATGGACCCTATTTTTTCCACTTGATAAAGAAATAATCTTCCTTTATGCAATGGAGTGTGTATCTGTGTGCACAAGCTGGAGTTCAGCCAGTGGTGTCACATGGGTGAATTATAGCAGACACATGTTATGTAAAAGCCACATGCATGAGTGGAGCTTTATTATTTTTCACATTTCATTTAAAGATAAATCAGGCCAAATGCAGAGCTGCTTTCTCGTTTCATGTGAGTTGTCACTTGACACTGAAATTTTTGCAATCTGAGTGAATATCACAGAATATAAAGTCTATTATTGTTAGAGATGATTCACGATAAAGAGGCTGTGCCCATGGTTTTCATCTTTTCCCCAGTGTAATTTAAAAATTTAAAGTATGAATATAGTTAGTGCATTCGTTATTGGTCTGATTCTTAGAATTTTTCAAAAAGTTGAATTTGTGTCCACATCGATTCTACATGAATCAAATATGCTCCAATTATTGGCCAGAAAATTGGTATGACACTCTGAAGTTTCCATGGACTTTTTTAAATGAATTTTGCTCATTCTCCCTCCTCTCCCACTCCTTTTTAAGGTCATGAACGCAATGACAGAAATAGCAAATAATGTCAAAGTGACACTGACATGTATACAGTAGCTATGGGTAAACGCATGTTTTACGGCAGGGATGGCCAACCTGTGGCTCTCCAGCTGTTGTAAAACTACAACTCCCACCATGCCCTGCTGTAGGCTGATAGCTGTAGGCAGTCTGAGCATGCTGGGAGTTGTAGTTTTGCAACAGCTGGAGAGCCTCAGGTTGGCCATCCCTGGTTTATGGTGTTAACAAAGAGTATATGTAAATGCACACTGCGTCGTTGCATGTGTTATGCTTTTTTATATTGTAAATCTAAAAATTGACATTTATTGGGGTAAGATGATTAGAGATGAGCGAAGTTTTGTAAAATTCGAAGATTTGATTATATTCTTCCCGCTTGGTGGCTCAATATTAGTGTGAAGGTTGGGAAGTTACCCTTTCCCGACTGCCAACAGTAAATTTACGCCAGCAGCCAGGCATTTAAAAATGGCGCACACTGGCTGTTTTAAAAAGCAGACACCCAGCACTCATGTCCGTAACCGGCGGACCCTTCAGATGCCGTGATCATCCGGGTGTGCTCCAGCTCCCCCTGACGCGGATTGTGGGGAGCCAGGGCGTGTATGCAGCAGCACCTGTCCTCCTGTGTAATGGTACTAGAGGCGATACACAGCATTGAGGCAGGAAAACCTTCCTGAAAGCAATATAATTGACGGATCCACAACAGTGATGACCATAATCCCTCGTGGATCCCATCATAAGGTCTACTATGAACCTAGTGGTATTTCACTTTTACAATTATTAGGGTTAAAGGCTATGATCACCCCTGGGGCAATTTTTTCTGAAGATTGCATTTTACTCATTTGGGGTTAAAAATATTTTTTTCAATTGGTCTTTATTAAAAATATTTACCTGTTCTGTCACAAAGGGATAATTGTTTTTCTAGCTATGTGCATCCTATTTTTGCTTTCACTTTGTGCCGGTCATCTAATAACCCTTTTCTCTAAATTACTAAAAGATCATAAACACTTATTAAAGCCACATTCTTATCAGTAAGATAAGGATTGAGTTTTATAAGGTCTGAGAGCAGAGATAAGGAACCCATCAGCTAGCTGTCTGACGGAGCAGAGAGAAAATTCAGATCCTGCTAGAAGTGCATCTCAGCTCTGGACAGAGAAAAGGACTCCATATTTTTAATAAAAAGACCAATTGAAAAAAATTTTTTAGCTCAGAGTACAATGCACTAAGGGCTTGTTCACATCAACGTTATGTATTCCGTTATGGCTTTCCGCTATAACATGGTTATAACAGTAAATAACGGAATCCATAAGACGGAAATCAAAATGGAAATCTTCAGAGGCATTCTGTTTTGATCCTTTACAATAGAAGTATATGGGCAAGCATAACGGATCCATCTGGGTTCCATTATGCTGGATGGAAAACAAAGTTCTGTCTACAGAACAAGCCTAGAAAAATTCTCTTTTATTTGGGGGAGCAGTAGCAGTACAGTGTGGATGTGGAAAGAGTAAGATGTGTAGGGGTAATAGTGCCAGCAATAGTTGTGCCAGCAGTAGCAGCACAGCATGGAACAGACATTGCAGCAAGTACATGTGTGTGTGGCTGTGTTGGAGTAGAAGTAGTAGTAGTACTGGCAGTTGTGTAGCAGTAATGGTGGTGGTAGTAGGGGTAATGGAATTGGCAGCAGCAGCCATATGGTATGGAGCATGATGGTAGGTAGGCAGACAGACAGCGGCAGTGACACATTGACAGAAGCAGCTGCCGTACGATATGGAACATGATGGTAAGAAGCCAGACCGCAGCAGTAGCATGATGGGGCACAATCAGCAAGAGCAGATCTATATATTGGCCTTAGCTGGTGGTGTGTGACACAAATCTACTCCTCATTCATTTTGACAAAATTGATGTTTTGTACACTGACGGAGGACAATTTTGTCAATTTGGGTTTAATGATGTCATCTGCTGTGATGAAAGCCTTCTCTAAAATGACACTGGAGGCTGGATAGGAGTACAGCGAGAGCATACCAGACCAGTTCTGGCCATTGTTCCACTCTGCCTTCCCAGAAGTCCACGGGGTCAGGGAACACGGTATGCACCAGAGAAAGGCCAGAGTGCAGGTAGAACTGAACCTGTGGCACATGGATAAATGGTGCCATCATGTTGATGATACTGAACTGGCTGCTGTGTTTTCTGCTGCTTGTGGTAGCAGGGGCCTCCTGGTGAGACACATGTTTAGCAAGGGTCTAAAAGCATGGCTATCCAGTAATCATATTGCTTTATGTGAATTGTACGCCTGTTAGTACGTAAGCAAGCAGGCAGTTTGCCATTCTTGCCAATGTGCCAGAGGACCCAGTTCTTCAAGGATCTGCCCCCACTGAGATGACTTGTCAATGTGGCCAGTGTCATCTTGATTATTATGATCATTATCAGCCTTGTCCTCCTGCACAAGTGACTCCTCCTTCTCCTCTTGCTCCTCCAGTGGAAACTTCTCATCCTCATGCTCCACCTAATCCTCCATGGGCCTTTCTCCATGTAGGTCCCCAACAGCTAAAACTTCATGTCCATTTTTGTCTGAAGAAAGGGTTTATCCCAAAATGCATTACACGTTATTGGAATAAAAAAAAGCTAATCCATAAAGATCCTTGGCGTTTGGCGCCTGTGTATTCACTTTTTTGGGGGTTATACTCTATTTGTTCTGCATGAAGGTTTGACGTCTTGAAGATATTCATGACGTGGAATCTGCATGGGCAGCTGCCCAAGTACTTTTCAAGTGCTATCAAAATGGTTGTGACTGTTCAAAACCAAGAAAGGTGAGAGCAATAGTTCAGCTCTAATAACTTTATACTTTCCTTAGGGTCAGACTGCACTACTCTTTGTAGTGCTCTGCGCTGTATTTAATTTTCTTTTCTAGTATACCCAACAGCTAAAAGGAAGCCAGCAAAATGCATAAGCTGTTCTTCTTCTGCCATCCCTTGTTGCATCAATCTGAGCGTCTGCTCTAAGATAAATATCAGGGGGGATGACATTGTTTATGCTGCAGTTGTGTCTACTGGCAAATCTGTTGGCCTATTCGAAGGGCCTTAGTACACGACAGGCATCTCTGATGAGCTTCCACTGCCTGACCTCGAAACAAGATATGCTCCCTGCTGAGGTGGTCTGGTGCATGACAAAACCATTCACTGATTTACTCTGCTAATAGAGATGTCTATACAAGGTGGAATTCCAGTGAGTTTGAATATCAGAGATCAAGTGGTGCAATGACAGATTACTCTGTCTCTGCAAGTCCAGGTGGGCATTCCTTTTAAATGAGATGGCTAAAATGTGAGGACTCAGTCTCCCTCATTGTTTTCCCTGCCAATATTCACAGTAAAATGTTCTGTGTGCATGAACGAACAATATGAAAATGCAGACAGGACTGACAAGACTGCTGTAGGGCTGTGGTAATGTAGTAGAGTGCACACGCTTCCTACTAGTCCTCTCTGTACTATTACTTTGTTGGTTCGTTCCTACACACAGAGCTGAAGATCTTATCAGCTAGTTGTGTGTAGGATCCCAACTTATGACACCCAGAGCACGGAGGAGAGGAGAGCATAGTTTAGCTCCCTTCTTTGAACTTACTTGTCCAGTTGTGATTTAGGACAGATTTTGTTTGTGCTAGTAGGTTAGTGTCCATTTTATTTCCCCTGATGATTTCATTGCAGTGAAAAAGTATTTGACCCTGTTTAGATTTGCCGTATTATTGCATTATGTAATTATCATAATCAAATATGTTTGATCTTTTATCAAAATGTAATTGTCACCACCAGATCTTTGAGAAGTTCTTAGACGTTCTTCAGTACCTTCTGCATGATCTTCTTTTGTTTTGCTTTCGTAACTTTTGACATCTCTCCTCTCTCTCCCAGCTGTCATCTATTAGCAGTGATTGCCTCCCTATATATCTCCTCCCCATACTGCCTTACCTTGCGGTTTATACAACTTCCTGGAGTGTGCTGATGCTAGAAGCTGTTACGGCTGCATCCACAAGATAAGTCTGTTTCTTTATTTCTGTTTTCCTGTGGGCTTGATCCTAGGTGACCCTGACTCCCTCCGTATTAAGTGTAGGGAGCCTGTGGTCGTGTCCCCTCACTATTATAGGGTGTTCAGGTGTCATACAGTCGAGGAACGAGGGTATGCAATTTTCTACCATTGATATTTTTGCATAGGCTGAGCAGTAAGGGAGAGAGCTAGGGCTGTTACAGGGCTTACCCTTTTGTTCCTTAGTTTTGGATCAAGTCAGTCGGATCTTCATTTGTGTCTTCTAGTTTTCTGTAACACCATCCGTGACATTATAAACCGCCAAAACCGTCTCAAGCATGGATCCGGTTTCACTTTTGACTGAACGCATGCAGGGTCTTTCATTGGAGGTAGCAGATCTCCGTAAAACTGTATATCAGTTTCAGGTGACCGGTTCAGCTTGCGTTCATGGAGTTTGTTCTGAGCTTAAGATCTCGCTCCTGGATACGTTCTCCGGGGGTAGTGAGAATTTTGTTCGTTTTAGAGAGGCTTGCAAACTCCATTTTCGTCTACTTCCCCATTCCTCTGGTGATGAGGAGCAGAGGGTGGGGATCATCATCTCGCTGCTCAGGGATAACGCTCAGTCTTGGGCCTTGTCACCGCCGGTGGGGGCACGGCCCCTCCGTTGAGTGGATGAATTTTTAAGCCCTGGGTTATATATATGATGATCCGGATCGTATTGCTGAGGCTGAGTCTAGACTACGTCTTTTATGCCAGGGTAAACAGTCCGCAGAGATATACTGTTCAGAATTTCGGAGATGGGCAGCTGATACTGGTTGGAATGATGCTGCACTCCGAAGTCAATTTTGCCATGGTCTTTCAGAGGGATTGAAAGATGCATTTGCCTTTCATGAGAGACCTATCTCTTTGGAGGCTGCCATGTCTCGGGCCGTTCGTATTGATAGGCATCTTAGAGAGAGAGGAGAGATCACTCCTTTCTGTCATACTCAGTCCAAGGACAGTGCGGCGGTCTCATTCAGTGTGCAGGGGTCTCAGTCTCTCTCAATCCCTTCTGAGCAGGAGCCCATGCAGCTGGGTTTGCTTGTCTCTGACAATAGAAGATTCAGCTCTCAGAGGAGGGTTTGTTTCTGTTGTGGAGGTATAAATCATTTGGCAAATGTTTGTCCCTCTAGGAGATTCAGGCAGTTTTTTGAGAGTAATAAAGAAACAAAAAGAAAAAAATCCTCTAAAAACATTCCATCTGTTACTATTGGCAAGGTTGATGCGGAAATTGAAGGTTTTCCGTTTGCTTGTAGTTCCCATTTTGTCCTACCTGCCAGGGTGGCGCTAGAGAGCAAGAACATTTTTTGTGAGATTTTTGTAGATAGTGGAGCAGCTGTCAATCTCATTGATAATCAATTTGCTATAACACATGGTTTCCAGGTATGCACTTTGGGAAAGGATATACCTGTTTTTGCTATTGATTCCGCTCCACTTTCTCAGAAATCGTTAAAGGGCATAGTTCACAATATCCGTTTGATTGTGAGTGATACTCATGTTGAGGATGTGTCATGTTTCGTCCTAAGCGGGTTGCCTACTCCTCTAGTGTTGGGGCTACCCTGGCTCACTAAACATAACCCCACCATTGATTGGCAAGCGAGGCAAATAAATGGTTGGAGTGACTTTTGCAGAGAGAATTGCCTCACGACATCTGTTTCAGAGGTTTCTACTAAGACTGTACCATCTTTTCTCTCTGAATTTTCGGATGTGTTTTCTGAGAGTGGTGTTCAGGAGCTGCCCCCTCACAGGGAGTACGATTGCCCTATTAATCTCATCCCAGGCGCCAAGCTGCCTAAATCTCGTTTATACAATCTCTCCCAACCTGAAAGGGTCGCTATGCGTGCTTATATCTCTGAGAGCCTGAGAAAGGGACACATACGACCCTCGAAGTCACCTGTTGCCGCTGTTTTTTTCTTTGTTAAGAAAAAAGATGGTTCTTTAAGACCATGTCTGGATTTCAGGGAGCTGAGCAGTATCACAATTCGTGACCCTTATCCGCTTCCTCTGATCCCGGACCTGTTTAACCAGATTGTTGGGGCTAAAGTTTTTTCCAAGTTGGATTTAAGAGGGGCATACAACCTGGTCAGGGTCAGAGAAGGAGACGAATGGAAGACGGCCTTCAATACCCCTGAGGGCCATTTTGAGAATTTGGTTATGCCTTTTGGTTTGATGAATGCTCCAGCCGTCTTTCAGCATTTTGTGAACAGCATTTTTTATCATTTAATGGGGAAATTTGTACTAGTGTATCTAGATGACATTTTGATTTTTTCTCCTGATTTCAAAACTCATAAGGACCACCTACGTCAGGTCTTGCTCATCCTGCGGGAGAATAAATTGTACGCTAAACTGGAAAAATGTGTGTTTGCGGTTCCAGAAATTCAATTTCTGGGGTTTCTTCTCTCCGCTTCTGGTTTTCACATGGACCGCGCTGTGCTTGAGTGGGAGCTTCCTGAGAATCAGAAGGCGCTGATGCGTTTTTTGGGTTTTGCCAATTATTACAGGAAGTTTATTTTGAATTATTCCTCTGTTGTTAAACCACTCACTGATATGACTAGAAAGGGGGTAGATTTTTCCTCCTGGTCGGTAGAGGCGCGTAAGGCCTTTTCTAGTATCAAGGAGAGTTTTGCTTCCGCTCCCATCTTGGTACAACCTGATATCTCTCTGCCCTTCATAGTTGAGGTGGACGCTTCTGAGGTGGGTGTGGGTGCGGTCTTGTCTCAGGGTCCCTTTCCTGCCAAATGGCGACCATGTGCCTTTTTCTCGAAGAAACTCTCCTCCGCAGAGAGAAATTTTGATGTGAGAGATAGAGAGTTGTTGGCCATCAAGTTAGCTTTTGAGGAATGGCGCCATTGGCTAGAGGGAGCCAGACACCCTATTACCGTGTTTACCGACCATAAGAATCTGGCCTACTTGGAGTCAACCTGAGACAGGCCAGATGGTCTTTGTTCTTTTCAAGGTTTAATTTTGTTGTCACTTTTCGCCCTGGGGTTAAGAATGTGAAGGCGGATGCCCTGTCACGTTGTTTTCCGGGAGGGGGGAACTTTGAAGACCCGGGTCCCATTTTGGCTGAAGGGGTGGTTGTGTCTGCTCTTTATCCTGAATTGGAGGCAGAGGTTCAGGCAGCCCAGGCAGAGGCCCCTGATCTTTGTCCTCTTGGGAGGTTGTTTGTGCCTATCACTTTACAACACAAGGTTTTTAAGGAGCACCACGATACTGTCCTTGCTGGGCACCCAGTGGGTAGAGCCACAGTGGATCTCATTACTCGGAGATTCTGGTGGCCATCCCTTCGTAAGTCGGTTGAGGGTTTTGTGGCAGCCTGCGAGACCTCCGCTCGTGCGCTCCCTCATTCACGGCCATCGGGTCCTCTCCTTCCGTTACCCATTCCTTCCCGTCCTTGGACACATCTGTCCATGGATTTTGTTACAGACCTGCCTCGTTCCTCTGGGAAGACTGTGATTCTGGTGGTGGTGGACCGTTTTAGCAATAATGGCGCATTTTGTTCTTTTTCCTGGTTTGCCCAATGCTAAAACGCTGGCGCAGGCATTTATTGATCACATTGTCAAACTGCATGGTATCCCTTCAGACATAGTCTCTGATAGGGGCACGCAGTTTGTTTCCAGATTCTGGAAGGCCTTCTGTTCTCGATTGGGGGTTCGGTTGTCATTCTCTTCTGCTTTCCACCCGCAGTCGAATGGCCAGACAGAGCGCGTCAATCAGAATCTGGAGACATATCTGCGTTGTTTTGTGGTGGTCGTCAGGAGTCCTCTGATAGGTCACCATTTTTTGGTGCATATGGGTTTCATCCGCAGTTTGGGACATTCTCTGATCTTTGTCATTTATTTGGCAAAAGATTCAGGATAATCTAAAGAGCATGAGTGAGAGATATAAGCATGTGGCGGATAAGAGACATGTGCCTGGTCCAGACCTGAATGTTGGTGATCTGGTATGGTTGTCTACTAAGAATATCAAATTGAAGGTTCCCTCCTGGAAGTTGGGTCCTAAGTTTATTGGGCCTTACAAAATCTTGTCCGTCATCAATCCCGTTGCTTACCATTTTGATCTTCCTCAGACTTGGAAGATCCATAATGTTTTTCACAAGTCCCTATTAAAACCTTATGTCCAACCCACTGTACCCTCCTCTTTGCCTCCTCCTCCGATTGTGGTTAATGGTAATCTTGAATTTCAGGTCTCTAGGATTGTGGACTCTCGTATTGTCCGTGGTTCTCTTTAGTACCTCGTTCATTGGGAGAGTTATGGTCCTGAGGAGAGGATGTGGGTTCCAGTGGCAGACATTAAGGCCACTCGTCTTCTCAGGGCATTCCATAGGTCCCATCCTGAGAAGGTGGGCTCTGGGTGTCTGGAGTCCACTCGTAAAGGGAGGGGTACTGTCACCACCAGATCTTTGAGAAGTTCTGTTAGACGTTCTTCAGTACCTTCTGCATGATCTTCTTTTGTTTTGCTTTCGTTTTGACATCTCTCCTCCCTCTCCCAGCTGTCATCTATTAGCAGTGATTAGCTCCCTATATATCTCCTCCCCATACTGCCTTACCTTGCGGTTAATATAACTTCCTAGAGTGTGCTGATGCTAGAAGCTGTTACTGCTGCATCCACAAGATAAGTCTGTTTCTTTATTTCTGTTTTCCTGTGGGCTTGATCCTAGGTGACCCTGACTCCCTCCGTATTAAGTGTAGGGAACCTGTGGTCGTGTCCCCTCACTATTATAGGGTGTTCAGGTGTCATACAGTCGAAGAACGAGGGTATGCAATTTTCTACCATTGAGAATTTTGCATAGGCTGAGCAGTAACACCTGTCGTGTCGAATCACAGTGAGCCACCTGCACAGCACCCTTTGCAGTAAGGGAGAGAGCCAGGGCTGTTACAGGGCTTACCCTTTTGTTCCTTAGTTTTGGATCAAGTCAGTCGGATCTTCATTTGTGTCTTCTAGTTTTCTGTAACACCATCCGTGACAGTAATATAAGAGCTTATGCAGGCATTTGTATCACAGTCCTGTGTTAACCTCCTAGTTTTATGTTTTAAAACTAATTTTGTGCAGGCTAGAATAAGGTACACAGTTGAGGAGATCTTCTGGTTTCTAGCCTTAACCCTTGCAAGTAGGTATAAAGTTTGCTGCAGGAAGACCCCCAGTTTACAGTTGACATGACACTCACCAGTTGGTAGCCAGACATAGCAGTAATGACAGGTCAGGATCATGACCAGGCACCGTGTGTGTCACGGCTGAGGATGGGGGAAACCCTCAGCCGTGCGATGCCATGCGATGTTAGTCGCTGCTCGGCCAGGAGAACAGAATAAGGGAGCAGGTCACCTCCTAACGCATCCCTAATCGGACCCTGACTCCTAGCTGCATGAGCCGACCTTGAAGGTAGGTGGGCTCATGCTCAGGAACCTCGGATCCCTACTCACCCTCCGCCAATCCCTGAACTAGGAGCTGGGTAGACCACCTGTTCCTCCTGGATGCGGAGAAACAGGAGTCTAAACTGGCCGAGCTGCAAGGGGATATAAACATAAACAGACTATGGATATGGCAGGAGAGTGAAAGACTTCCATGCCTACCTGCCACAGACACACTGACTGGATCCCTGGACACAAGTGCTGAAGTCCACACACAGACATAAAAGGACACAGCACACATAAACACACATTAAGCCAGAACCATAGCTGCAATAATAACAGACACCACATAAACATAAACTTAACATCACATAACAACATTTATGACCACAAAGGTGGCCCTCACTGGCAGATGGTATACAAATCAAGAGGATGAATCCAGCAACATGCCTGGAGTACCCCTCAGACCTCTGCTCTCAACTGAGGCTAAATAGCCCATGTAGCCACACCCACACACAGACACACCCAGTGCTCACACAAAGAGGGAGTTAACCCTTCTCACACCAGGGAAGGGAAGACAGCCACTTAAAGGGGAAACCCTGTGCACACCAGACATACAAAAGACACACCTAACAAACACAGGTTGCCAGGTGCAACCGCATGCACATTGCAGCAAGCTGCCTAGCAACAGCTCAGGCTGCTATACTGCCACACACAAAATAACAACTTGTTGCCCGCGGCAACCACAAGTGAGGCAACATACTAGCGGCCCTCACCTGTGGTTGAACATGCAACAGCATGCGGTTCAGGAGTCACGACTATGGCCATGGTCGTGACAGTGTGTGACCAATCAGACATTGGGTGTACACACTGGCTGGGTTTATATAGCAGATGAAGAACTCATCAGAAACAGCTGTATAGCATCAGAGCTCAGAATCATGAAGAATTAACCACTGCTGCAGTAAACCAGGAACAAAACCAGCCCCAAACAGCCCACCATGATCAAATGTCCCATAGCTGCACCTTTTGCGTAGAAATGTGCACTAAAGCTCATGCAGTAGTAGGACAGCACTGATAAAGGGATCAGTGTTCACAACACCTAGTTGTTCACAGCCATAATACGATGCCCATAGAATTGCCCTTACTCTACCTCCACATGTCTCCAAACTGATGGAGGCAATATCAGATTTATTTATTTATATACTCTATGTATATCTGTATACACAGACCCCAAATAGTCTTTGAGGCAGCACATGGAAGTTATGGTTTTGGTTGCAATGATTTATGCTAATGGTGGGGCAGTTTTTTTAAAAGGGTTCTCAAAGCTTTTCTAAAAATCCAGTAGCCTTCTGACCTGTGGAGGCAAGATGGTTTCCTCAGCACCTACTCATCTCACCACTTATTCCGCCTTCTCCACAGCACTCACATGACAGCCTGGACTGGCTGACGGATCTTCCACTCAGGTCCAGACTGGATATGTTCCTGAGTCTTCCTGTTGAGCCTCATTACATACAGTATATAGCTGAACAGGAAAACTCAGGAATACATCCGGTTGGGACCTGAGCAGAAGAAGCCATAGCCAGTCCAGGTCCATCACATAAGTGCAGCAGAGATAGAGGAATTGGCAGTGCGACAGAGGGGTAAATACAGAGGAAAAAATCTTGCCTCCTCAGGTCAGAAGGGTGCCAAATTTTTAGAAAAGGCCGGAGAACCTTTTTAAGAAGGCAATTATTTTTCCACATGTATTTGGAGCACACTGTATAACAAATATATATTTAGAAAGGGCAAATACTTTTTTTTCACAGTGATTTACAGAGACACAGAAAATACACATTGTATCAAACTGATAAAGTAGAAAGCTATTGTATCTCTGCAATATGAATTTCCCATATTTGTTCTGTACTTCTCTGACTTTTGTCTGTAGCTTGTAAAGAACCTGTTCATGGAAGGTGCTGAGCACAAAGCAAAAAGTAATCAATGAATTATTAAAGTAATTTAATTCCATAGAACAAAAACTTTGCAAGTTGCTTGTTAAATCGTGGTAACTAGATTTTGCTTTACAATGAAAGTATTTAAGATTTAATATTCCAACACAAACAACATTCATTGGAAAGGAAATTATTTTTGCTCCACTCCCGCAAATTTCTTTTGTGAAGCATGAACAAATCCTTAATTAAAGTTTATGGGGAATTAGGGTAGTTGAAGCAAAAGAGTGGAAATCACCATGTACAAACAAAGAGAATACAGGCAGCTAATAATATTTTAACACTCGTACAAAAATGCAAAAATGTACTGCATAAGATATGATGACAGCATTTGGAGCTGGAGAGAATAATATCTAGCATTTTCTTTTTAAAGGGAATGTTAACTCATCAAATACATTAATTAGTTTTTTTGGGTGATTTTTTTATATATTATTTTTCAAATGTGACTATCCAAAAATGAAAAAACAATTTAAAGGAATCTGTCACATTCAATATGGTGTCCCAGCTAAAGGCAGCAGATTATAGAGCAGGAGGGGCTGAACAGACTGATATGTGTTTTTTGGGGGAAAGATTCAGTATAAGGGTACTTTCACAGTAGCGGCAAGGAACTCAGGTAGGCTGTTCCGGTGGGTGAACAGCCTGTGGGATCCATGCTCAGGCTAGTGCACGCGTGCCCCTGGAATACCGCTCCGGTGGCAGCACGGCAAACATGCTGAGAGGCGGCTGGAATAAAACTGCTAAAACTCCTAAGTGTGCTTTTTTAGCAGATTTTCCATTTTAATCAATTTTTTTCTTTTCTTTTTCTTTAACATATCGAGCCAAACAAAACTCAATATTTATTACCCTGATTCTGCAGTTTACAGAAACACCCCACATGTGGTTGTAAACTGATGTAAGGGCACACGGCAGGGTGCAGAAGAAAAGGAGCGCCGTATGGTTTTTGGAAGGCAGATTTTGCTGAACTGGTTTTTAGGTGCCATGTCCAATTTGAAGCCCCTCTGATGCACCCTTACAGTAGAAACTCCCAGAAATTTACCCTATTTTGGATACTAGGGGATAAGTGGTCAGTTTTATTTGTACTATTTTGAGGTACATATGATTTTTAATTGATCTAAATTAAGTTTTTTGTGAGGCAAGGTAACTAAAAAATGGCTGTTTTGGCACAGTTTTTATTTTTTACAACATTCATCTGACAGGGTAGATCATGTGCTATTTTTGTAGAGCAGGTTGTTACGGACACAATGATATCAAATATGTCTACTTTCTTTGTCAGTATTACATAATAAAGCATTTTTGGGAAAAAAATATGCTTTTGTGTCTCCATTTTCTGAACGCCATATTATGTTTATTCTTCTGCCGATCGTCTTGTGCAGGGGCTCATTTTTTGCAGGAAGAGTTGACGTTTTTATTGGTACCATTTTTGGCTACATATGATTTTTTGATCTTTCATTATTACACTTTATGGGGCAAGATGACCAAAAAATTGGTTGTTTTAGCGCAGTTTATTTTTATTTTTACAGCATTCACCTGAGGGGTTAGGTCATGTGACACTTTTATAGAGCAAATCGTTACAGACATGGAAATAACTAATATGTATACTTTTTCTTATTTATTTAAGTTTTACAGAATAATAGCATTTTCAGAACATAAAAAAAAGATGTTTTAGTGTCTCCATAGTCTGAGAGCCAGACCTCTGGGGAACATTTAACTTTACAATGGAAATACGGCCCGCAGAGAGGCTGTACAGCAGAACACAATGATGTACATCCTCAGTGCAGTGCTGATCGAGGTCTGTGAAAGACCCGACAGCTCCTGCACTCACATCACCACCAGGCTGGGACAGGAAGCACATAGGGCTTCCTGATCTGTATACACAGCGCTTGCTGAGCGCTGTGTATACAGCGATCTAGAAGGCAGGGACACCTGGAAACTGTCCCTGCCTTCTCTCTGAGGTGGCCTGCTGTCACTGACAGCTGGCCCCCCGCTCGGCTGCTGCACGATTAGCGTGCAGCTGCCATCTCTGAATGGACATTCCAGAACGTCCATTCAGAGATAAACATCCACCCATAGGATGTTTATATCCTATGGGCGGATGTGAAGTGGTTAAAATGTATCCATAGGGGAGCTGGATAGGACTAAACATGGCGTCAGTCATGTGGCCCTCACAAGTATCACGTGACCTGGTTTTGGGTTAACTTCCCAGGCATCTAACAGGTGAATAGTATTGGGAAGCAGAGCGTGTACAGTATATACAGTAGTACTACCTGCAGCAGTATCTCATCTTGTCTGTCAGTGTAGATACAGATTTCTGTGTGTGCTGTTTTTTTTGTAACACAAAACTTAATTAAGAACATGATAACATCACCTAGAGAAAGGCAGCCATTTTACAAATCACTACAGAGAGACATACCATGTTGTAGTTACTGTAATATCTTTAATAAAAATCATGTCCTATTTACTTATCACATGAATGTGTCCTGTGTGCCGACCCAGCCCATGTATGTCATGTAACATTCCTTACCGAATGTCAGAGTGTAAAGAGTGTCATATGACTTTATGCCATGATTCAGTTAGGCCATGGATACATGGGCTATACCATTCTTCTGCATATATGGGTCAACTGCCTGATATAAGTAAGGTATGTATGCAGAATTTTGAGTACATGTATATTAGAAAAGTGTATGATTTCCTATTGTATAAACAAGTGAATAAAAAAATACAAACTGGAATTCCCCTTTAAATCGCTGGATAACGAGCTCATTTATGCTTGTTGTAAGCCTTTGGTAGTGTTAGCATCCCAGGTGTTTTTGAAACATCAGGAATGGTTACCATTTTGTGCCATTTCATGCCAAAGAATGTAAGCGACCACTAGAGGTGGAGGTGCGTAGAACTTGCATTATATTGAAGGGCTTGGAGTACAGTACCCTGAGACATGAGTACTTAGTAAACACAGCTCATTATAATTGTTTGAGATGTGGACCGCAGAACCCTGGGGCTCTTTGGTTAAAATTTCACATCTACGCTTGAAGCACATCTGATTGTGTTTTCTACTGCCTCAATGCTTAGAAATTGAAAAACCAAAGCTGTGATGCAGCGCCAGCTACTATTCGTTGGTTTTCTCTTGCCTTGCTCCCTCTCACCTCTTCTTAATTGATTGCTTTTTATTGTCTCTCCCTCTCTCTTGTTCATTCACTCTTGCCAGGTGCCTGCCTGGTATTTTATTTATTTCTTCTATGCACAATGGAAATGATCTTCAGACTGTTTCTCTTCTCACCTTCTTGGAGTGTATGATTACAGAGCTGCTTTATGGAATGAGCTGGTGTTCAGTAAGATAATCGACCATGGTCAATGCGAATACATCATCACATATGTATTTAGTCTTCTATTGGGGTTGGAGCAAAGCGGCCTTTTCATCCAAGAATAAAATACGTTTCTTATAGAACTGTATGCTAAACAAGAAAATATGAAACTTTTAGTAATATAAAGATGATCAACTGAAAATAAAATAAATGAACAACATTAAAAAGTTACAGTTCATTTCTAGTTATTAAAAGTTTATTATAGAAATGCATTAGCAAGATGCCATATTTTTTTTTGAAAATTGCAGAATTATTGATTTCTCCATTGAAATTTAACAGAATCCATAAGGTCTCTTGCACAGGATACACTCTGGCCTCTCACAGATGCGTGATATAAACCGGAATTAGTCTTACCGGTAATTCTGTTTCCATGAGATCATCACAACGGCATACAAGGAGATTGACCCCTGACCTCTGTAGGGGCAGGAACAGAGAAAGGTTAAATACCCTTCTCCCACCACCAACACCAGTGTTTCCAAAATCAGACAGAGTAACCCGGTGGTGGCAAACTGTGAAAAAAGGTATTACTTCATACCTTCTAGAGACCCTCTAGGTCAAAAATTTTAAATCATAGGGAGGGAATAACGTGCCGTCGCGATGAACTCATGGAAACAGAATTACCGGTAAGACTAATTCCGGTTTTTCCATAGCATCATCACGACGGCATACAAGGAGATATAAAAAATATATCAGTTAAGGGGGGGCTACAGCCTGGAGGACTTTCCGCCCGAAGGACAGATCAGATGATCTGGAAAGATCCAGGCAATAGTGCTTTATAAAGGTATGAATGCTGGACCAAGTGGCAGCACGACAGATTTCCTCCAGAGAAGCCTCAGCTCTCTCTGCCTGAGAGGAAGACATGGCCCTAGTGGAATGGGCCCTAATGTTGACTGGACATGTAAGATTTTGTATTTGGTAACAAAGACTAATGGTTTCTTTGAGCCATCTATCTATAGAGGACCGGGAGGCTTTTTGGCCCTTAAATCTTCCTCCAAAAAGAACTAGTAAGTTGTCAGATTTTCTAAACTTTTCCGTCACAGCGATATAGTTTAGGACTGCCCGTCTAACGTCCAGAGAGTGAAATGCAGATTCTTTGTCATTAGAGGGGTGTTGGCAAAAAGAAGGTAGGGTAACTTCCTGGCTCCGATGAAAATTGGATACAACTTTGGGGAGAAACCCAGGATCCAGACGGAGAATAATTCTATCATCTAGAATACGGAGGTAGGGTTCCCTGATTGATAGGGCTTGCAACTCTCCTACTCTGCGGGCCGAAGTTATTGCAATTAAGAAGGCCGTCTTCAAGGACAATAATTTTATTGGACAGTCAGACATGGGTTCAAAGGGTGGTAGAGTAAGGCCTGTAAGAACGATGTTCAAATCCCAGGAAGGGACACGGGCGGTGATCGTTGGGCGGAGCCTCGTCGCTGCCCTAATGAATCTTTTGATCCAACGATGGCTATATCTTGGTCAAAGAAACAACCTAGGGCTGAGATCTGGACCTTCAAGGTAGAGGGTCTAAGTCCCAGGTCCAGACCTTGCTGTAGGAAATCCTGAATTCTTTGGATGTTGGGTTTATGCAAATGTGGAGATTCGTCCCCACTCCAGGAACAAAAACGTTTCCAGATCTTAAGGTAGATTGCTGACGTTATATTCTTTCTGGAGGCTTTCAAAGTAGTAATAACTTTGTCTGACAGACCCTGAAGTTTCAGGGTTTGGGACTCAGGATCCAAGCTGCCAATTTCAAAAACTGCGGGTTTGGGTGCAGAACTGGACCCTGCTGGAGTAGATCCCCCCGCACAGGAAGGGCCATGGATCCTGGAGGGAGAATTTCTGGAGAGATGAGAACCAACTTCTTTTTAGCCATAGGGGAGCGATCACAATCACAGTGGCCTTGTCCTGAAGAATTTTTTGTACCACCTTTGGAATTAGAGGAAGTGGAGGGAAGGCATAGCACAGTTTCCAATGCCAAAGGATGGCAAAGGCGTCTAAGGCATGAGGTCTGTCCCTGGGTTTAGGGAACAGAATGTTTCAACCTACGAGTTTGCCCTGGTAGCAAACAGATCCACGTCGGGCATCCCCCACTTCCTTACCACTAGCCTGAATATTTCTGGACTTAGAGACCATTCTGTATGATCGATCCTGTGGCGGCTGAGAAAATCCGCTTCCTGATTTAGTATTCCTTTCAGATGAACTGCCGATATAGAGGCCACCTTCTGTTCTGCCCATGCAAAGATTCTTGTTGTCAGTGCTTGGAGGGTTACTGACCGTGTTCCCCCTTGATGGGAAAGGTAGGCAATGGCCGTAGTGTTGTCTGATAGCACTTTTATGTGATGATGACACAACATTTTCTCTGCTACCTTCAACGCTTCCCAGACTGCTCTCAATTCCCTGAAATTTGATGACTGGGATCTGATTGAATTTGGCCAAGTGCCCTGGAACATACGATCCCCCACCTTTGTGCCCCAGCCGGACAGACTTGCATCTGTTACTACCTGTACCTGCGGCGCAAAATCACCCAAAGGTTGGAGTAATGTTGATGCTTATTTAATCAGGTAAAATAGTACAACGCGTTTCGGGGTTTAACCCCTTCCTCAGGTACAGAATGTCTTGCATACATATATGTAACAATGCATACATTTAAATACAATAAAAAACCGCCAAAAACCACACTGGGGGGCGGGGTAGAGGCGGGTCAAATGGGTGGTGCTGAGTATGCTCTCAAAACTAGATAAACAGAAAGATTGAAACAACTCAAATACTTTTAAAATCAATTGTTAATATGTGGCTTAAATGTCCCTACCAATAGGAGATCCATCGGAATATTGCGATTTGTTTAACTATTAGAATGCAATCATTATTCAATGTCAGATTGCAGAAGATGTAGGACCTTAGTAGGTCATGTGGTGCGGTCACATGATGATACCATGTGACCGCCACCAATAGGAGACCGCAAGTGTCTATGGAGGCGGGAGCAGCTATTGGATGCAGGGGGCGGTTACTTGAGGGAGCCGCCGATTGTGTGTGGGATGACGTCACTCTCCGTCTCCTAGTAACTGGACGCTGGGGCTACGTCAGGAGAAAGAGATATGGGGCCGGACTTACTTGGAGCGCGATGTGTACGTACTACACCGGCTAGATACTAAGGGACTTGGCAGAACATACACATTGCACAGGCTTGCCGCATTGGGACCTGTTCAAAGGACATAATTTAGGGCTGAGGCAATGTAAGAATAAATGTAAAAAGAATAAAATTGTATATTAGATGATTCAAATGATGTTAAGATACAATAAAATATTATTGGAGGATCTAAAATATATTTATAATTAGAATATATTGATTCATTGGTTCCAAGCTATTCCTGATCTATGGCATAAACTAAATGCTTGAAAATAAATTAAATTAAATGAATAGATAAAAAGTTTGTGGATAAAATAAAATAAAGAACCACATCTATTCATTTAATAGGGTAGCAAAAAGGGGCAGGATGTCCAGAACAATAGTTTAGATAAAATTGCAATTTAAATATCTGGTTTGTAGATTGTCTCAGTTATATATTGTTCGTTAATTAGTGCGGTGGAGCAATACTTGGTGAAAGGAGATGATGATTATTTGGAATTCACAGATTGATTTCAAAGGCCTCGTTCAGGCCATATGGTTTCAAACAGTTTAATTTGTAGATCCAGAACATCTCACGTTTTCTCAAAATTTGGATTATATTATATCCGTTTGATCGAACTTGCTCAATCGGGGTCACCGTGAATCCAAAGAACGAACCTTGATGGTGGACAGTAGCATGTCTGGAGATGCTGTGCTGAAGATGCAACCAATCAAGATGCCTCTGTTGCAGATCTTTAAACATTACCACGACTTTCTCTGGCCTAAATGAGGAATCTTTTAAAATCAAAGACGAACTAAATTGCGGATCTTCCAATATTATTTACCTCATCACTTGTCCTTGTAACCTTCGTTATGTAGGGCGTACCATCCAGACCCTGCGCAATCGACTTAATAAACATAGATCTAATGTGAAGAAAAAATTTCTTCAGCACAGCATCTCCAGACATGCTACTGTCCACCATCAAGGTTCGTTCTTTGGATTCACGGTGACCCCGATTGAGCAAGTTCGATCAAACGGATATAATATAATCCAAATTTTGAGAAAACGTGAGATGTTCTGGATCTACAAATTAAACTGTTTGAAACCATATGGCCTGAACGAGGCCTTTGAAATCAATCTGTGAATTCCAAATAATCATCATCTCCTTTCACCAAGTATTGCTCCACCGCACTAATTAACGAACAATATATAACTGAGACAATCTACAAACCAGATATTTAAATTGCAATTTTATCTAAACTATTGTTCTGGACATCCTGCCCCTTTTTGCTACCCTATTAAATGAATAGATGTGGTTCTTTATTTTATTTTATCCACAAACTTTTTATCTATTCATTTAATTTAATTTATTTTCAAGCATTTAGTTTATGCCATAGATCAGGAATAGCTTGGAACCAATGAATCAATATATTCTAATTATAAATATATTTTAGATCTTCCAATAATATTTTATTGTATCTTAACATCATTTGAATCATCTAATATACAATTTTATTATTTTTACATTTATTCTTACATTGCCTCAGCCCTAAATTATGTCCTTTGAACAGGTCCCAATGCGGCAAGCCTGTGCAATGTGTATGTTCTGCCAAGTCCCTTAGTATCTAGCCGGTGTAGTACGTACACATCGCGCTCCAAGTAAGTCCGGCCCCATATCTCTTTCTCCTGACGTAGCCCCAGCGTCCAGTTACTAGGAGACGGAGAGTGACGTCATCCCACACACAATCGGCGGCTCCCTCAAGTAACCGCCCCCTGCATCCAATAGCTGCTCCCGCCTCCATAGACACTTGCGGTCTCCTATTGGTGGCGGTCACATGGTATCATCATGTGACCGCACCACATGACCTACTAAGGTCCTACATCTTCTGCAATCTGACATTGAATAATGATTGCATTCTAATAGTTAAACAAATCGCAATATTCCGATGGATCTCCTATTGGTAGGGACATTTAAGCCACATATTAACAATTGATTTTAAAAGTATTTGAGTTGTTTCAATCTTTCTGTTTATCTAGTTTTGAGAGCATACTCAGCACCACCCATTTGACCCGCCTCTACCCCGCCCCCCAGTGTGGTTTTTGGCGGTTTTTTATTGTATTTAAATGTATGCATTGTTACATATATGTATGCAAGACATTCTGTACCTGAGGAAGGGGTTAAACCCCGAAACGCGTTGTACTATTTTACCTGATTAAATAAGCATCAACATTACTCCAACCTTTGGGTGATTTTGCGCCGTGGGATTCTTTTATCTCTTTTATTTGAACCACTGGTCTTCTGCGGGATCCCAGGCATCCCTGAACAGGAGCATCCATCCCGGGCTGCACATCATCCGTTGCAAGGAGTCTATGGGAAATCGTTCTATGTCCTCATTAGAGTTGTGCCTAAATTAGCACAACTCTATCAGGTGAGCCTCCCCAGTGGAGATACCTATTCTATATATTTCCTAACTTTATTACCCTATGGTGCGCCATTCTCTTTTGTTCTCTAGTGGAACGACGCCTGTTTTCCGATACTACCTGTACCTGGGGAGTCTTCTGCCAGGGATTTCCCTGGGATAAGTTCCCATGGTTTTTCCACCTATTTAGGGACTGCAGTATCCGGGTTGGTGGACTTACTTGATGATCTAGAGAGGATTGGCACCTGTTCCAGACACTCAGGATCCAGGACTGAATGGGTCTGAAGTGTATTTGACACCAGGGAACTGCCGGAATACAAGATGTTAGCAGACCTAGCATACTCATCGCCTCTCTGATAGAGCAAGATCTTCTTTTCTGAAAGGATCTGATCTTTTGTTGGAGAACCGATATTTTGTCTCGAGGTAGGAATACCGCTTGCTTTCGGGAGTCTAGAATCATGCCCATAAGAACCGAACTTCCCTTGAGGGGGTAAGGACGGACTTTTCTTTGTTCACGATCCACCCAAGATCGTCTAGGATGGAGAGAAAGAACCTCAGATTTGAATTGATTTGGCTGAGGCTTTCGCTGATCAGAAGGAAATCGTCCAAATAAGGAATTATCATAAGTCCCTTCCTCCGGGCGAAGGCGACCATCTCTACCACTACCTTGGTAAATATTCTCGGGGCTGATGAAATCCCGAAGGGAAGGGCTCTGAACTGGTAGTGATGGATGTTCCCTGATATACAGTGGGATGCGAAAGTTTGGGCAACCTTGTTAATCGTCATTATTTTCCTGTATAAATCGTTGGTTGTTACAATAAAAAATGTCAGTTAAATATATCATATAGGAGACACACACAGTGATATTTGAGAAGTGAAATGAAGTTTATTGGATTTACAGAAAGTGTGCTATAATTGTTTAAACAAAATTAGGCAGGTGCATAAATTTGGGCACCACAAAAAAAAAATGAAATCAATATTTAGTAGATCCTCCTTTTGCAGAATTTACAGCCTCTAAAAGCTTCCTGGAGGTTCCAATGAGAGTCTGGATTCTGGTTGAAGGTATTTTGGACCATTCCTCTTTACAAAACATCTTTAGTTCATTCAGGTTTGATGGCTTCCGAGCATGGACAGCTCTCTTTAAGTCACACCACAGATTTTCAATTATATTCAGGTCTGGGGACTGAGATGGCCATTCCAGAATGTTGTACTTGTTCCTCTGCATAAATGCCTTAGTGGATTTTGAGCAGTGTTCAGGGTCGTTGTCTTGTTGAAAGATCCAGCCCCGGCGCAGCTTCAGCTTTGTCACTGATTCCTGGACATTGGTCGCCAGAATCTGCTGATACCGAGTGGAATCCATGCATCCCTCAACTTTGACAAGATTCCCAGTCCCTGCACTGGCCACACAGCCCCACAGCATGATGGAACCCCCACCATATTTTACTGTAGGTAGCAGGTGTTTTTCTTGGAGTGCTGTGTTCTTTTTCCTCCATGCATAACGCCCCTTGTTATGGCCAAATAACTCAATTTTAGTTTCATCAGTCCACAGCCTTATTCCAAAATGAAGCTGGCTTGTCCAAATGTGCTTTAGCCCACCTCAAGCGGCACTTTTTGTGCTGTGGGCGGAGAAAAGGCTTCCTCAGCATCACACTCGCATACAGCATCTCCTTGTGTAAAGTGCGCTGAATGGTTGAACGATGCACAGTGACTCCATCTGCAGCAAGATGATGTTGTAGGTCCTTGGTGCTGGTGTGTGGGTTGACTCTGACTGTTCTCACCATTCGTCGCTTCTGTCTATCCGAGATTCTTTTGGTTTGCCACTTCGAGCCTTAACTTGAACTGAGCCTGTGGTCTTCCATTTCCTAAATATGTTCCTGACTGTGGAAGCAGACAGCTGCAATCTCTGAGACAGCTTTCTGTATCCTTCCCCTAAACCATGATGGTGAACAATCTTTGTCTTCGGGTCATTTGAGAGTTGTTTTGAGACCCCCATGTTGCTACGCATCAGAGAAAATTAAAAGAGAAGGGAAATTTACAAATGACCCCCTTAAATACTCTTTCTCATCATTGGATTCACCTGTGTATGTAGGTCAGGGGTCACTGAGCTTACCAAGCCAATTTGAGTTCCATTAATTAGTTCTAAAGGTTTTGGAATCAATAAAATGACAACAGTGCCCAAATTTATGCACCTGCCTAATTTTGTTTAAACAATTATAGCACACTTTCTGTAAATCCAATAAACTTCATTTCACTTCTCAAATATCACTGTGTGTATCTCCTATAAACTTGTTTAGTGGTTTCAGGTTTATGATAGTCTGAAAAGTGCCTTCTTTTTTCCTGATTGGAAATAGAATTGAATAGTAACCCCTGCCTCTTTCTGGAGGCAGAACTGGTGAGATTACATTAATCTGATGAAGTTTCTGGACTCCTTGCCAAAGGTTTGTTTGGAACCGTGTCAGTGAAAATTTGTTTGGGGGTCTTGAAGACCACTCTATTTGATAGCCTGCGCCGACTACCTTTGAAATCCAGGGATTCTGGGAGATAGATTCCCATGACCCCAGGAATTTTGAGAGTCTTCCCCCCACTCCGGCGTAATTGCTTATCGGAGGATTTTTGGTGGGAGGAGGATTGGCCTCTTCCCCCTTTTGGATAGCTCCAACGCCCTGATTTCCCTTTCCCCCTGTAGCTTTTTTCTTGACTCGAGGAGGAGCGAAAAGAATACCAGCGTCTGAAGGGACGATCTTCCGGAAACCCCTTCTTTTTGTCCGCGGCCTTCTCTAGAATTTTATCTAGGACCGGGCCAAACACATATTCTCCAGAAAAGGGTATAGAACAGAGTTTTAATTTAGACGTCTTGTCCCCCGACCAGCACTTCATCCAGAGGGCTCTTCTGGCAGCGTTGGAAAGCGCCGCATCTCTGGCGGAGAATCGGACTGACTCGGCTGAGGCATCCGCCAGGAAGGCTGTGGCGGATTTTAAAAGAGGGAGAGAATTGAGAATTTGCTCCCTAGATGCTTTATCTTTTATATGAGTTTCTAATTCTCCCAACCAAAGATACATGGATCTGGCGACTGAGGTAGCCGCACTATTGGTTTTAATATTAAACATGGACGCCTCCCAGGATTTCCTGAGAAGACTGTCCGCTTTACGATCCATCGAATCTTTAAGTTGGGAGGCATCCTCAAATGGAAGGGATGTTTTCTTGTTCACTTTAGCGACCTGTACATCGATTTTGGGAATTTCATTGAAAATTTTAGACTCCTCAGAATCAAATAGCAATCTATTTTTAAACGAAGCCGAGACTCCCAGTCGTCTTTCTGGGTCTGCCCACTCATCAAGGACCATATCTCTAATACTCTCATTGATGGGAAACACACAAGTTTTTTTAACTCTCAAGCCCCCAAACATTTCTTCTTGTACCTCTTCCACACCCATGGTTGACCTTACTGCCTTCAATAGGTCGGACATTTCTTCAGTAGAAAAATAATATCTATAACCGTCATCCACTGAGTCTGAATCAGAGACTCTTTCCCCCTCCTCCCATGACCTGACGGAGTGGGCACTTTCATCCGCAATAACTTCTATCTCAGAAGGGGACGGAGATCTAGCCCGCTTCCTCTTAGGTTGCGGCAAATCGGGGGGGATTAGTGGACAGGTGGGCCAGGGATGAACGAATCTCTTCCTGAATCATAGCTTTCAATTCCTCTTTTAGAGAGGGTGCTTCATCCTGTACAATATTTGATATACAAAGCTTGCACAATTTTTTGGGATAGTTGTCAGGAAGTCTGCTATTACTGGAGATACATTTGAGGGATTTCCCGATCTTTTTCGAAATTTCTTTAGATACCTAAAAGAAAGGAGAAGGCAGCTATAAGGGCATGGCCACTAGAGGGAGAGAGAGAGCGAGAGAGATGGGGGGTGGGGGGGACTGGCAGAAGCAAGCTCCCCTCAGCAGACAACTCACAGTAAAACTGGGAAAATAAATGTCCTCACTCTCCACCCCCCTTTCCACCTTTCTACAGCAGGAGAGGGGGATTAAGCAGACTCCCTGACCCTCTCTTATTATACCCCCGAAGGGGACTCACGGTTGGAAGCAGCGCCGGTGGTTCAGCTCTAGGGGACCGCTCTGTTCCCGACATAGTCGTCCTCTTCTGCAGGCAAGGGTTCCGCAAACAGTGGGGACCGATCCTGGGAGCGTCTCCTAGAGTTCGGGGCTCGGCTTTAAGCCGGGCCCCGCGCTGATCGCCGCCACGTCACTTCCGGGGTGCCGGCCGTGACGTCATAAACATGCGCCCCATGTGCCGGCGCGCAACCCAGCTGCTGCCTCAGGGTACAACAAACCCTGAACATAAACCCACACCAAACATACAAGTGAGGTTGGGTATATAGAGGATACAAAGGAAGACAAATGAGTAACATTGCAGATGACATCGATGTCCTACAAGGTAGCCCTCAAGGACTGGGCAGATAGAACACCCTGGACTGGAGAAGAGCTCCAGCACCAACGACAGCTTAAGTACAACTGACTCCAGCCAGGAAGCCACAGGAGATAAAAGCCAAGTGACCACACCCAGTCGGGGAGTTAACCCTTACAGCACCAGACAGAGAGAGGCTACAACTTAAAGGGGAAGTGCACACACAAGCATAAAAAACAACCCGTTGCCGCAGGCAACAGCATGCATGGCAACCAAGTCACGGCAGACACAACAAAGGCCGTGACACTGGCCGTGACACATGCTATAACCGCAACACGTTGCCTAGGGCAGCTGCAAGCGTGGCAATAGTGTCACGGCGCACACAGCAAAGGCTGTGACACATACAGAGATTGATGGGGCTAAAGAGACATTCTACGACCAGTTACTGTCCTTGAATGCCAGCTTGTCATTACAACCCTATCAGTGTTCTTGTATCTTGTGACTGGAATTTACAACATAGTTGGAGACATTTTGCTCTGTTTACTTGGACATGTTGCCTTTCAATACAGTTCATTTTTTTTTTCTGCATTAAGTAATTATATAAACTAACATATGAGATGAGACTCATTACATGCTTATGAAACCCCAAAGTCTCAATTTTGAGGTACCCCTTGCTCAGAGGGTATGGATTAATTAGCTGACTAGAGTGTGACACTTTGAGCCTAGAATATTGAACCTTTTCACAAAAAATTCTAATTTTAAGCTGCATTAATGCAATTGCTTTTGATTTGCATTACTGAAATAAATGGACTTTTGCTCGAAATTCTAATTTTTGAGTTTCACCTGTACTCATTATTTCATCCTAGAATAATTTTGCACTCAGCATGCTTTAAGGGATCTAGTTTTTCAAATGGGGTCATTTATAAGGGTTTTCTATCATTTTGCAGCACAACGCCTGAAAGGCCCCAGGTGCTCCTTTATGTTTGGGCCCTGCCGTGTGTCAAGACATAAGATTAGGGCCACAATGGGATATTTCTGAAGACAGGAGAAATGGGGTGATACATTTGGGGGTGTACTTCTTCATTTTCATGTGTTCTGTACAAAAAAAAAAAAATTAACACTTTTGTGTAAAAAATGATTTTTTTTTTCTGCCTGCTTAGCATTAATTTCTTAAAAAAACTAGCTGGTCTAAAAGCTCACTACACCCCTAGATGAATACCTTAGGGGGTCTAGTTTTCAAAATGGGGTCATTTATGGGCGTTTCTATAATTTTGGCAGCTCAACACCATTACAAGTGTGCAAGGGGGCCTGAACCATTTTCAGTTTATTATCTGAAAGGCCCCTGGTGCTTCTTCATGTTTGGGCCCTGCTGTTTATCAAGACAAGATTAGGGCCACAATGGGGATATTTATAAGGACAGAAGAAATGGGGTGATACATTTTGGGGTGTACTTCTTCATTTTCATGTGCTTTGTTGAAAAAAAAACTCTCTTTAAATTAACACTTTTGTGTAAAAAATGAAAAATATATATTTTCATCCTGCTTAGCATTAATTTCTACAAAAACTTGGGGGTCTAAAATATCACTACACCCCTAGATAAATACCTTGGGGGGTCTAGTTTTCAAAATGGGTTCATTTATGGGGGTTTTCTATTGTTTTGGCAGCTTAAAGCCATTACAAGTGTGCAATGGGGACTAAAACATTTTCAAGTAAATTTTGTGTTCTGAAAGCCACTGCGTGCTTCTTTATGTTTGGGCCTTGCTGTTTGTGAAGACATAAGATTAGGGCTACAATGGGAATATATATGAAGACAGGAGAAATGGGTTGATACATTTTGGGGAGTACTTAATTTTCATGTGCTTTGTAGAAAAAAACTGTCTTTAAATTGACACTTTTGTGTAAAAAATGTTTTTTTTTTTGTTTTTTTTTTACCTGCTTAGCATTAATTTCTACAAAGTTAAGTTGTCTAGTTTTTAAAATGGGGTCACTTTTTTTGGGGGGGGGGGGGGGTTATATTATTCTGACGCTTATAAGCCCCTGCAAACTTGGCTTGTTGCAGGAAAAATATGTACTTCAATAATTTTTAAATTCATGTAAAATGGTAAGTCTCCTAAATTAAAAAAAAATAAAAAATTTTTTGTAAGTGTAGCCAAAATAAAGATGTGGAAATATATTTCTGATAAAAAATATTGAATAGTATTTATGTGTATGTGAAATATTGCAGTTGGAAATAATAAAAAATATGCAAATCCTTTCAAATTTTCATAGATTATTTTTTTTATTTTTATAAAGATACACATATTGTATCGGTAAAATTTTACCACCTAAGTAAAGTACAATATGTGATGAGAAAATAATGTCGGAATTACTTTTATGTGCAAAACCTTTACAGAGTTATTCTCTGCTAAAGTGACACATGCCAGATTTCCAAAATCTGGCTTGGTCATTAAGGCCCAAACAGGCTTGGTCACTAAGGAGTTAATATAGTCACAAAGGAGATTTCCTTTAAAGGGAATGTGTCACCAAAAAATAACCTATTGTTTACATCAATATATTCAACGTTAAACATTGTTAAATATATTTTAAGACATTTAAGTGATTTTTGTAAAAAAATAAAATGTACGTCATTATCTTTATTTACAAAACATTCTTGAAATCTTGCAGTTTTAGCAACTGACCACTGAGCTACATGACAGTGCATGCCTAGAACATTCTCCCATTCCAGACCACAGGTTCCAACAGTATGAAAAGCGGCACCAGAAAGATGGCAGACCCCGATATCATGTACAAAAGATAAATAAAAAATCTACAATCAGAAAAGAAAAGATTAGAAATAATCTGCTGGAATCAGGTTTTACACATTGTAATGCCTTGTTTTCCCTGTGGTGGCAGGGATATACTTTGAGATCTGCTTTTGTCAAGGACCCAAAGCAGATCTCAAAGTGTATCCCTGCCACCACAGGGAAACAAAGCATTACACCATAGGCAAATCAAATCAACTGGTTATTTGTGTAACGCAGGACAGAACTGGTCCTCCAGAGCCAGAAAAGCTTATTGCAGCCATATTCCACTCTAGCCAAGGGATGAGGAGAAGATCTTCATTTAATAACTTAAAATTTATATTTTAAAACAAAATGTTTTCTTATACATCCCATAGGGCAGGGATGGCCAACCTGAGGCTCTCCAACTGTTGCAAAACTATAACTCCCAGCATGCCCACACTGCCTACAGCAGCGCATAGTGGGAGTTGTAGTATTACAACAGATGGAGAGCCGCAGGTTGGCTATCCCTGCCATAGGGCAAGAGCCTGAGCATAGGACAAAAAATACAAAAATACCCAGAAAACTGTTGTTACTGGATTTTTTAAAATGATTATTACTTTTTAGAGGACTTTTTTTTTATAACCATATTTCTTCACAAAGCAAGGGTTTCCATTTTTTGTTAATTTAATGGCAAGAATAGAATTATTTGCTGTGTTAGTCTTGTCATAAAAAAATCCCCAGAAACCTGATGGAACCGATCATGAGTAAATTGGATTTGTCAGAAATTGCTGAGAGCTTAAACACTAATCTGCCATAGCTGTTATGGTTCCATTAAAAAAGGAACAGAACAAAGGTGTTTTCTGAGATAATAGAACATATAGAAAAACACTTGGATGTGTCTGAATATTTTTAATATCTTGCACAGTTGTTTGCATGCTGCCAGGGTTTGCTGTGGGCAGCATACCAATGTAAAGGAATACTGGTGTAATCATAATGACAGACGTTGCTTCTATTTACAGTTACCTACATGTCCCTCTATCATATGGTGTAAGGTGGTGCAGTGATTACTCCATATTTTTACAGACAACACACTAAGACATTGCTCTTCTATTCTGCTATCAAAACATTGCATCTGTGTGACATTCTCTGTTTCTGGATGGAGGATGGGGGAGGGGAGTATAGATGACCATATGTTTAGAATATAGGTTATCATACAAACAGGAGATTCAGGTAAACTGTGCATGCATTAGCTTTATGTGCAGTTCTTTCCGTGAGACTGATCTCCGCACAAGAATGGGAGACCGCGCTTAGGTGACAAATAAAGGTGCACGTGCGAGATTACAGTGCAGCCTCAGAATGACGTCGGAGGAGCTAGGAGGGGACTTGAGGATAAGTAGTGGGCTCACTCGGAACTTGGGGGGCTGGGCTCCACTGACGTTCGGAAAGCCCCTTGGGCTCTTTTTACAGGTGTTTGCATAAATATATATATATATATATATATATATATATATATAGTGGGGGGAAAAAGTATTTAATACACTGACTCGAAAAAAATAAATAAAAATTATTTCCATTTTATTGCATTAAATATGTTTTTGATTGCCTACCAACCAGCAAGAATTCTGGCTCTCATAGACCTGTTGTAACAGCGACTGCTGTGCGACGCTGTAACCCTGCTTACCGCCGCGGTCCCGGGCGGCGTGCTCTTCGGTGATCGGTGGCCAGTGCTTCCCAGTTACCGCTGCAGTACAGGACACTCTGTTTGTGTGAGTGATGTTGCTTCTGAGGATTCTGCTCCACAGCTTCCATTCAGCCCTGGACACAGCATGAGTTCGGCTGGTTTCATGTGCCTCTGCACTAAGGGCGGTACGCATCACTCTCTGGGTTGAGCTGGTTCAGGTGACCTCATTGACCAACCCTGGCTCTCCTACACATACTTAAGGGGCTCAGCCCTTTTCCCAGATGCCTAAGTGTCAAGGTCCTAGTCTGTTCCTAATGAGCTTGATAACCACTTGTGTTCCTGACCTATACTTCATCCCTGGATTCCGCTTATTATCTGATCCCTGCCTGCTTGCTTTGTTTCTCCTGTTGCTGACCCGGATTGCCTGACCTGCACCTGTGCCACCTGCCCGGACCTTCTGCCTGTCTAACTACGCCTCTGCCTCATCCTCTGGTTCCTGCTTTGTTGCTCCTGGTAACGACCATGCCTGTCTACCACGCCTGTAATGCTTATACCTATCTTGGGTATCTTCTGGTCCACCTGGACTAGCTGCTACTGACTCTGGGACTGCTCTGGAGTGGCACCTGGCAACTACCCTAACGGCCCAGGTCTATCCTCACCATCAGAGGCTCTAGCGAAGACCAGGTAGTTGCGTAGTCACGTCCCTCCAGGGTCCAGCCAGTCAGTAGCACAGTGGGTTTACATCCGCTGGTCCATGACACCTGTTAGTTTTTATTTAAGAAGCCCTCCTACTCTGCACTCTTTACCTGTATTAATTGCATCTGTTTGAATTTGTTACCTGTATAAAAGACACCTGTCCACACACTCAATCAATCACACTCCAACCTCTTCACCATGGCCAAGACCAAAGAGCTTTCTAAGGACACCAGGGACAACATTTTAGACCTGCACATGGCTGGGATGGGCAATAGGACAATTGACAAGCAGCTTGGTGAGAAGGCAAAAACGGTTGGCATAATTATTAGAAAATGGAAGAAACACAAGATGACTGTCAATCTTCCTCGGTCTGGGGCTCCATGCAAGATCTGGCCTCGTGGTGTAAGGATGATTCTGAGAAAGGTCAGGAATCAGCCCACAACTACATAGAAGGGCCTGATCAATGATGTGAAGAGAGCTGGGACCATAGTCTCAAATATTACCGTTAGTAACACATATAAACATATAATATTAACATATAACATATTAAAGAACTATTTGGCCCATCTAGTCTGCCCAATATACTGAATACTATGAATAGCCCTTGGCCCTATCTTATATAAAGGATGCCCTTATGCCTATGTCCTCTTGTAGCAGTTTTTTCTTCTTTTAAATATTCTCTCCTATTTTACCTTGTTGATTCCCTTTATGTATTTAAAAGTTTCTATCATATCCCCTCTGTCTCTTCTTTCTTCCAAGCTATACATGTTAAGGTCCTTTAATCTTTCCTGGTAAGTTTTATCCTGCAATCCATGTGTGGCGTGCCAGAACCGTGGGGGCTTCACGTGAGGTGCACGGTGGGCCGATGAGGGGCCAATAATAATACAGTTCATCAGTTTACTCATGGTTAGCAGAGAGCCTCCCTGGGCCAGCAGCACAGTGATGAGGAAGACAGCACGAAATCCTCCGGGGCACACTCTGTGGTAGGGAAGCACCAGCCTAGACGGAGGGTGAGGTGCCCTTGATGACAGTGGTGTTTAGTGTGCTTGTGGCGGCTGGGTCCCTTGGTGGTATTTGTCGTGATGCCAGTACTGTTTATGGTGGTACAATCAGTTGTAGTAATATTGAAGAATGAAGTAGACAGTGGTAGGATACAACTCACAACTTTTACTGTGGCTGGTTTTAGTTGCGGCAAATACATCCAAATAGAATACAGTCTTTTGTTCTTTAGAGGAATTCTGTTGATCCACTGTTAATAGGTTTGGCTGGGTTTTGACTCAGGCTGTGGTTCTGTAGAGGTCTCACTGGTATGCTTAGTCCTATTATTTCTGTATCTTCCAAGCCTTTGAACAGGTAGCTAATCTATCTTCTATGAAGTATGGTGAGGCTGCCTGTAGCTAGATTGTCCTCCACCATGTGCAAAGGTGCCCAGTAAGCCTTAGGTAGTGGCAGTTATCACCGATGTCTCTCTTTAGCTTGGATTTCTATCAGGGACACAACACTATCCTCTGGTTGTAGGATGTAAGGAACTAAGAGGATCACAGGAGGTAAACGCTCTCCTGCCCGTCATACCTTGACTCCACCTCATTGCTGCTTCAGGCTTCACCCACTACTCTGTGGTGTATAGCCTCAGCTTATCAACAGGTTCTACTCCTCTCTTCTCATCCCTCTACCTTCTTCACCCTCTACCTTCTCCTTCACACTAGGCCTGACTAAAGTATTTATATAGACCAAGTGCGATCCCCATCTAGTGGTGGGATGTATAAAATACACTTGACCAGCCTATGAACAGGTATACAACAGGTGTTGTAATGCAAAATGACATGCAATACGATAATGCAGTTTCACAGTAATTTTGCAGTTCCCACGTGTCCTGAGTGGGGTGCTGCACATGTACTAGTTTAGTAGCTCTTCTCTGAACTCTCTCCAAAGTATCGATATCCTTCTGGAGATATGGTCTCCAGTACTGCGCACAATACTCCAAATGAGGTCTCACTAGTGCTCTGATGAGCGGCATGAGCACCTCCCTCTTTCTACTGGTAATGCCTCCCCTATACACCCAAGCATTCTGCTAGCATTTCCTGCTGCTCTGACATTGTCTGCCTACCTTTAAGTCTTCTGATATAATGACCCCTAAATCCCTTTCCTTAGATACTGAGGTTAGGACTGTATCACTGATTTTATATTCTGCTATTGGGTTTTTACGCCCCAGGTGCATTATCTTGCACTTATCAACATTAAATTTTAGTTGCCAGATTTTTAACCATTCCTCTAGTTTTCCTAAATCCTTTTCCATTTGGTGTATTCCTCCAGGAACATCAACCCTGTTACAAATCTATGTGTCATCAGCAAAAAGACACACCTTACCATCGAGGCCTTCTGCAATATCGCTGATAAAGATATTAAACAATATGGGTCCCAGAAACAGATCCCTGAGGTACCCCACTGTTAACAAGACCATGGTCTGAATATACTCCATTGACTACAACCCTCTGTTGTCTGTCCCTCAGCCACTGCCTAATCCATTCAACAATATGGGAGTTAACGCACAAAGACTGCAATTTATTGATAAGCCTTCTATGTGGGACAGTATCAAAAGCCTTACTAAAGTCTAGATAAGCAATGTCTACTGCACCTCCGCCATCTATTATTTTAGTCACCCAATCAAAAAACTCAATAAGATTAGTTTGACTGATCTCCCTGAAGTAAACCCATGCTGTTTTTCATCTTTCAATCCATGGGATTTTAGATGTTCCACAATCCTCTCCTTAAGTATGGTTTCCATTGATTTCCCCACTATTGATGTCAGGCTTACTGGCTTATAGTTGCCCGATTCCTCCCTACTAACTTTCTTGTGAATGGGCACAACATTTGCTCATTTCCAATCTTCTGGGACTATTCCTGTTACCAGTTATTGGTTAAATAAATCTGTTAATGGTTTTGCTAGTTCACCGCTGAGCTCTTTTGATAGCTTTGGGTGTATCCCATCAGGCCCCTGTGACTTATTTGTATAATTTTAGACAGCTGACTTAGAACCTGTTCCTCTGTAAAGACACATGCATCAAAAGATTCATTAGTCTTCTTTCCTAACTGAGGTCTTTTTCCTTCATTTTCCTTAGTAAAAACTGAACAGAAGTATTCATTGAGGCAGTCAGCTAGTTCTTTATCTTATTCCATATGCCTTCCTTCTTTTGTTTTTAATTTGGTAATTCCTTGTTTTAGTTTTTTTTTTCATTTATGTATCTGAACACACTATACCATCATGGATTAAAACCCTGCAAGGCACGCAAGGTTCCCCTGCTCACGCCAGCACATGCCAGGCCCACTTGAAGTTTGCCAATGACCATCTGGATGGTCCAGAGGAGGCATGGAAAAAGGTCATGTGGTCAGATGAGACCAAAATAAAACTTTTTGGTATCAACTCCACTCCCCTTGTTTGGATGAAGAAGAAGGATGAGTACAACCCCAAGAACACCGTCCAAACCGTGAAGCATGGGGATGAAATTATCATACTTTGGGGGTGCTGTTCTGCAAAGGGGACAGGACGAATGCACCATATCGAAGGGAGTATGGATGAGGCCATCTATTGCGAGTATTTGGCAAACAACCTCCTTCCCTTAGTAAGAGTATTGAGGATGCCTCATGGCTGGGTCTTCCAGCATGACAATGACCCAAAACACACAGCCAGGGCAACTGAGGAGTGGCTCCGTAAGAAGCATTTCAAGGTCCTGGAGTGGCCTGTCCAGTCTCCAGAACTGAACCCAATCGAAGGAGGGAGCTGAAACTCAATGTAGCCCAGTGACGGCCCTGAAACCTGAAAGATCTGGAGAAGATCTGTATGGAGGAGTGGGCCAAAATCCCTGCTGCAGTGTGTGCAAACTTGGTCAAGAACTACGGGAAATGTCTGACCTCTGTAGTTGCAAACAAAGGTTTCTGTACCAAATATGAAGTTCGTTTTTTTCTATTGTATCAAATACTTATTTCAGGCAATAAAATGGAATTTTTTTTTCCACATCATACAATGTGACTATGTGACTTTCTGGATTTTTTTTTTTGAGTCTGTCTTTCACAGTTCAATTGTACTGTATCTATAACACAAATTACAGACCTCTCCATTTTTTGTAGGTGGGGAAACTTGCAAAATCATCAGTGTATCAAATACCCCACTGTATATACATGTGTGTGTGTGTATATATATATATATATATATATATATACACTACGTGCAGAATTATTAGGCAAATGAGTATTTTGACCACATCATCCTCTTTATGCATGTTGTCTTACTCCAAGCTGTATAGGCTCGAAAGCCTACTACCAATTAAGCATATTAGGTGATGTGCATCTCTGTAATGAGAAGGGGTGTGGTCTAATGACATCAACACCCTATATCAGGTGTGCATAATTATTAGGCAACTTCCTTTCCTTTGGCAAAATGGGTCAAAAGAAGGACTTGACAGGCTCAGAAAAGTCAAAAATAGTGAGATATCTTGCAGAGGGATGCAGCACTCTTAAAATTGCAAAGCTTCTGAAGCGTGATCATCGAACAATCAAGCGTTTCATTCAAAATAGTCAACAGGGTCGCAAGAAGCGTGTGGAAAAACCAAGGCGCAAAATAACTGCCCATGAACTGAGAAAAGTCAAGCGTGCAGCTGCCAAGATGCCACTTGCCACCAGTTTGGCCATATTTCAGAGCTGCAACATCACTGGAGTGCCCAAAAGCACAAGGTGTGCAATACTCAGAGACATGGCCAAGGTAAGAAAGGCTGAAAGACGACCACCACTGAACAAGACACACAAGCTGAATCGTCAAGACTGGGCCAAGAAATATCTCAAGACTGATTTTTCTAAGGTTTTATGGACTGATGAAATGAGAGTGAGTCTTGATGGGCCAGATGGCTGGATTTGTAAAGGGCAGAGAGCTCCAGTCCGACTCAGACGCCAGCAAGTTGGAGGTGGAGTACTGGTTTGGGCTGGTATCATCAAAGATGAGCTTGTGGGGCCTTTTTGGGTTGAGGATGGAGTCAAGCTCAACTCCCAGTCCTACTGACAGTTTCTGGAAGACACCTTCTTCAAGCAGTGGTACAGGAAGAAGTCTGCAAGGTAAGAAAAACATGATTTTCATGCAGGACAATGCGCCATCACACGCGTCCAAGTACTCCACAACGTGGCTGGCAAGAAAGGGTATAAAAGAAGAAAATCTAATGACATGGCCTCCTTGTTCACCTGCTCTGAACCCCATTGAGAACCTGTGGTCCATCATCAAATGTGAGATTTACAAGGAGGGAAAACAGTACACCTCTCTGAACAGTGTCTGGGAGGCTGTGGTTGCTGCTGCACGCAATGTTGATGGTGAACAGATCAAAACACTGACAGAATCCATGGATGGCAGGCTTTTGAGTGTCCTTGCAAAGAAAGGTGGCTATATTGGTCACTGATTTGTTTTTGTTTTGTTTTTGAATGTCAGAAATGTATATTTGTGAATGTTGAGATGTTATATTGGTTTCACTGGTAAAAATAAATAATTGAAATGGGTATATATTTGTTTTTTGTTAAGTTGCCTAATAATTATGCACAGTAATAGTCACCTGCACACACAGATATCCCCCTAAAATAGCTAAAACTAAAAACAAACTAAAAACTACTTCCCAAAATATTCAGCTTTGATATTAATGAGTTTTTTGGGTTCATTGAGAACATGGTTGTTGTTCAATAATAAAATTAATCCTCAAAAATACAACTTGCCTAATAATTCTGCACTCCCTGTATATATATATATATAAACCCCACTATATATATATATATATATATATATATTGCTGACAGAGTTTAATAAGTTTTATAAAATATAAATTATATTTTTTATTGTTTATTTTTATCAATGCAAAATTAAGCAACTTTCTAAATAGTCATTAAAAATCTCTTACCTTTTTGTTGTAGAGGCTATGCAACTCCTGCATATGGCTGGTTGCTTGTGACATAAATGCAACAGCACACTACACCTGGCTATATCCACTTTCTCCCTCTATTCTCTCAACATTAGAGATACTAGCAGGGAGGAGGGGGGGTTGCAAATGGCAGATTAGAATGTAGCGGGAAATAGAGGCTAGGATCTTTTACTTTTCTTTCTTTTTTTTAGCTGTACCACACTGGAGTAGCTTACTAGAGTAGCTGCATTCTGAAACGCACATTATGCCTGTACATAATAATTATAGATGAGTAAAGTATTCAAAAATTCGATTCGGCTTCTTTGACTAATTTTACAAAAAATTTGCCTTGTGACAAATTACTTAGTCACGAAGTGCATTTCTCTGTAAGTAGTGGGTGCAATGACAGGGAGCAGCTATTGTGCCTCTCCCTGTTGTACCCCTCAAATGCCGCATTCATAGCTGATTACGGCATCTAACAGTAGTGACACAGTGTAAAAAAAAAAAAAAAAAAAATATTACATCATACTCACCTCATCCATTTTCTGACAATGGGATAGCCGCCACCATCTTGATTAAAGGTCGCGAAATCTCGCATGGCCCATGATGACATCATCACGATGGCCGGTGTGCTAGGATCACCTCGCACAGGATTTTGTGCGAGATCTTCAATCAAGATGGCAGCGACAGGCCCGTTGTGAGCCAATGGATGAGGTAAGTATGATTTTTTTTTTTTTTTTTTACACCATTTTTGTGAAAATCTATACCCTACCACGAAGCACGAGTAAATTCAGCTTTGCGGCGAATCGAATTTTCCCTGAAATTCTGACTTTGTCCACTTCGTGGACTTTGATTCGCTCAACACTAGTAAAATCACATACCTTTTATAATACGATTAAGAGTACTTACATAAGGCTGGATACATTTTATTTTAGCATGACAATTAGATGTCAGTTTATAGCTGATCGGAGAAGTATGTGGTGGGTATGTAACTGGCAGATTGACTGCCTTAATTATAACACATTCTTATATACCATTACTGCTTTCTGTACAACAATATACAGTTTGTAGCTGTTAAATGTTTCCTGTACTATATATAGTAGGATTTATGGAATAAAAGAGATACTATCCCCTCTGGGAATTCATTGCCTGATAAAATTGAGGAATTGTTTGCCAGCCTCCTTGTACTAGCAATAACATGGGATGCAGAGTCGGTTTGGAGCTGTTCCTAGTGGGTTTTAGGATTTAATACATGCACAGCTTGGGAAGGTTTTAGTGTCACCCCCGTGACAGGTGGTAGAAGATCTGAAAGACTGGCTGCACGTCAGTGATCTGACAGCTTATTTTGGTTTCACTTTGTCTATGTGTTGCTGGGATGCTTACACTTCCTTTTCAGGTGTAGATCATGTGACCATTACTACTCCATTCTTAGTCTGGCTTTACCCATCACTCCTTGCGGTTGATAGCTCATTCTTGTTGTGGATCGTTTGGTGTCTGGATCTCGGCTGAGTTCCTGCTTTCCATTTACCCGGATTTAAAGGGTTTTTGTCACCCCACTAAACTCGTTATTTTTTTTGGGGGTACTTATAATCCTTATCCTGCGATATATCTATACATTATGTTATTAATCATTTTCGTTCTGTAGATAAGGCAAAAAACAGACTTTTATAATATGCTAATTACCTGTCTACCAGCAAGTAGGGCGTCTAATTGCTGGTAGCAGCCGCAAAAAACCGCCCCTCCTCCTGTTGATTGACAGGGCCAGCAGCGATCTCCTCCTCCCGGCTGGCCCTGTCTGCATTTAAAAAATCGCGCGCCTGTCTTGATTCGGCGCAGGCGCTCTGAGAGAAGGAGGCTTGCCTCCTCAGCACTCCCTCAGTGCGTCCGCGCCGATGACGTCACTGAAAGAGAAGACATCATCGGCGCAGGCGCACTGAGGGAGTGCTGAGGAGGCGAGCCTCCTTCTCTCAGAGCGCCTGTGCCGAATCAAGACAAGGTTTTTTGTGGCTGCTACCAGCAAGTAGACGCCCTACTTGCTGGTAGACAGGTAATTAGCATATTATAAAAGTATGTTTTTTGCCTTATCAACAGAACGAAAATGACCAATGACATAATGTATAGATATATCGCAGGATAGGGATTATAAGTACCCCCCCCCCAAAAAAAATGAGTTTAATGGGGTGACAGAAGCCCTTTAAAGTACAACTTTTCACTGTGTATTCAATTACCCCTTAATTCCACATTTTTGTTCCCTGTACTGCCTACTTTTACCTGTGTTTAAAATCAGGTTGCTAGGCATGGTCCGTCTATCTGTTGAAGGACAGAGGACGCAGAAGTAGGCTGTGTGCAAGGTCACATTCCTGACAGCCAGGGACTGTAAGTAAATGATTAAAGCCAGGTCCTCCCCAGCAGCTGATAACAGTGCCTGGGCTGTGTGCACGTCTCCCTGTCCCTGCGCTTGGCAGATGCTCCCTCACTCAGCAGAGCTGGAGAATGCAGAGTTGATTCAGCTCAGACCAGGGAAGGGAGATCTGCCGTCTGCTCAGTGTATAAATGAAAGCAACATGTGGTAAGAGGACCCCTTTGTGCTGCAGGAAATTAACCCTTTAGGGGGGAGGGCTCTGGTTACTGACACTTTTGGGGGGCAATTGTTACTGGCTAGTGAGGGCAGGCGGGATTAGCCTCAGGGTGTGGGCAGTGGCGGCCATCTTAACTGAATAGTGAAATTGCAGTTTTATGCAGACTGGTTGCTAAGGGCTGAATCCTATTAAATATGTTGTAAGTCAGTCTAATAGTAACTGATTCTGGAATATCATGTTATTAGTAACTACATATATGAAAATTGAAATTAGGGTCTAAATGTGACAGTTATCCTTTAAGTGTCTTTCCTTTTTGTTTTGTATTTATTTCCCTATCACTTGGTACCAGACCTGAGGCAGACGCTTGTTCCTTCAGCTGGGAAGGAATAGGCAGTCTTTTGCCCAATCACTATCTTTAGGGCCTTCTAGGGTGAGCCAGGCTTAGGTTCCTGCGGATGAATAGTCCTACCATTAGGGTCTGTTCATTCTGTCAGCAGTCAGGGCTCGGGTTGGGATTTATTAGGTGGTGACCTTCCCCATTTTCCTAGTTTGCAGGCCTGATACTTTCTCCCTCCTCTTTGTGTTTGGTGTGGAGTTTCCCCCCCACACCACGCCGTGACATTATCAACCATCAAAACCGCCATTTTTTGTGTCATTGCGGCGATGGATCCAATCTCTGCACTAGTTGGACAACTACAGGGGTTGTCTTTGGAGGTAGCTGACCTCCGCAAAACTGTCTCGCAGATCCAGAGTTCTCAGGCGGCTGGTTCGACAGTGGGAATCAGTCCGTCCCTGAACCTAAGGTTGCTCTCCCGGACAGATTTTCCGGGGGCAATGACAATTTCATGCTATTTAAGGAATCGTGCAAATTATATTTTAAGCTACGTCCTCATTCTTCTGGTGATGAGAGTCAAAGAGTGGGTATAATCATGTTATTGCTTAATGGAGACTCTCAGGCATGGGCTTTTTCTTTGCTGACCGGGTCGCAGTCCCTCCAGTTGGTAGATGAGTTTTTTGGTGCTCTAGGTCTGATCTACGATGACCTGGATCGGATTTCCCTGGCCGAGACCAAGTTGCGTGGTTTATGCCAGGGAAAGCGTTCTGATGAGATCTATTGCTCTGAATTTAGGAGATGGGCTATGGATATGAAGTGGAATGATCCAGCATTCTGTAGTCAATTTTGTCAGGGGTTATCCAAAAGGTTGAAAGATGTGTTGGCCTTTCATGAAAATCCAGAGTCATTGGAGGCGGCTATGTCACTTGCTGTACGTATCGATATATGTCTGAGAGAGAGATCTAAGGACTCTCACTCTCAGGATGTACTATCCTATGAGGTGAAGGCTTCCTCTGATACTTTGGGTGAAGAGACACTTGAGTGTATGCCTAGTGAAGAGCCCATGCAGTTGGGAGGAGCTACCACTAGACCTGTGGGAAAGAATGTTGGTCATAAGAAAGGAGCCTGTTTTTTCTGTGGTAAAAAGGGATATTTTATTAATGTATGTCCGTACGTTCAGTGTCAAGGAAAAAACAAAAATAAACCATTTAATTCCCATTTTACGCTTGGTGGTGTGGGTGGAGAGCCAGAGAACTTAAATTTATCATTTACTGGTAGTACCCGATTTCTCCTGTCTGCTGAGGTGGTGGTAGAGTCCAAAATTGTGAAAATTTAGGCCTTTATTGACAGTGTGGCAGGGGTTAACCTAGTTGACGGTCAGTTCGTTTGCATGCATGGATTGTCAACAAGTGCATCAGAAAAAAAATTCTGTGTTTGCAATTGATTCCGCTCCACTTTCTCAAAAATACTTATCACAGATGGTGCAGAACATCAAATTGAGGGTGGGTGATTTTCATTAGGAATTATTTTCCTAAATCCCCATTGGCCGTGGGATTATTCTTTGTTAAGAAAAAGGACTGTACTCTCAGGCCATGTTTGGACTTCCGTAAACTTAATCGTATCACTGTCCGTGATCCTTATCCCCTTACTTTGATCCCAGATTTGTTTAATCAGATTGTCGGTGCCAAGGTGTTCTCCAAATTGGTATGGAGGGGGGCATATAATCTTTTAAGGATCAAGGAAGGGGACGAATGGAAGACAGCATTTAATACCCCTGAAGGTCATTTCGAGAATCTGGTCATGCCATTTGGGTTAACCAATGCGCCTGCAGTTTTTCAACACTTCGTTAATGACATCTTTCATAATCTGGTGGGGAGGTTTGTTGTGGTATATCTGGATGATATACTAATTTATTCTCCTGATATGAAGACTCATCAGGATCATGTGAGACAGGTGTTACAGATCCTAAGGGAGAATAAATTGTATGCTAAGGTGGAGAAGTGTGTATTTGCAGTTCAGGAAGTGCAATTCCTGGGTTATCTACTCTTATCCTCAGGTTTTTGGATGGATTCTGACAAGGTCCGTGCTGTGCTGGACTGGGATCATCCCAAAAGTTTGAAAGCCCTTATCCGGTTTTTGGGGTTCACCAACTACTACCGTAAATTCATTTTTAACTACTCGACTGTGGTTAAACCTTTAATAGACATGACTAGGAAAGGTTTGGATATCTCAGTATGGTCGGATGCGGCATTACAAGCCTTTTCAGCGATGAAGGAGTGTTTTGCTTCTGCCCCTATACTGGTGCAACTGGATATGTCACAGCCGTTCATTGTGGAAGTTGACGCATCCGAGGTGCACAGGGATCCAGTCAGCAAGGCTGTGGCAGGTAGGTGGAACTACTTAGGTGGAACTACTTCGTTCGCCTGCCATTTCCGTAAGTCTGTTTGTGTTCCCCTTTTCCCAGCAGCTTGGCCATTGAGACCCCTGTTCCTCTGTGTCCTGGAGGAACAGGCCGTCTTACCCTGACTCCTAGTCCAGGGACCGGACGGAGGGTGAGTTAGGGATCCGAGGTTCCAGAGCATGGGTCCTCCTACCATAAAGGTCGGCCCATGCAGCTAGGAGTTAGGGTCAGGTTAGGGACGCGTTAGGAGGTGACCTGCTCCCTAACCCTGTTCTCCTGGCCGAGCAGCCTAACATCATCGGGCATCGCACGGCTGAGGATTTTCCCCATCCTCAGCCGTGACAGCAGGCCTCTTCCGGCCTGTGTCCCACACTGTACGGCTCGGGCGGCGCGCGCGATGAAGTCATCGCTCCGCCTGCATCGGCCTCTGATAGGCTACAGGCCTAGTGCCTGTAGCCTATCAGAGGAATGGGCAAGGGAGACGCCTCCACCCTGCTCCATTCATCTGTATCGCTGTCCTGAGGACGGCGATACAGATGAATATGGAGATGAGCGCTTCCATAATGGCAGTGGTGTTGCTAGGGCTGGTGTCACCAGGTGCGGTAGAAAATGGTGTCACCCATACCCCCCCCCACCCGAAGCAATAATTTTTTTGTCATATATGGGGGCTATGGTGGTGCTACTGCCATAGGGGGCATCCGTTAGCTCAGCAGACCCCCCTAGCAGTTAGAGCCTGGTCTCGGGAGGGTCCCTTCCAGATTATTTTCTGTCCGCCGCCACAAAACAATGGTGCTTATAGAACAGACTACACAGTGTAGCGGTATACTGTATATTGTGTGGCACAGTGTAGCGGTATACTGTATATTGTGTGGCACAGTGTAGAGGTATACTGTATATTGTGTGGCACAGTGTAGAGGTATACTGTATATTGTGTGGCACAGTGTAGAGGTATACTGTATATTGTGTGGCACAGTGTAGAGGTATACTGTATATTGTGTGGAACAGTGTATGTTATATGTGTATAACAAACATATTTCATATGAAAACTTACAGTTACTTGGCTTGGCCCTTGGGGATCTCGGACACCACTTCAACACTTGGCCTGGGGCTCGGAGGAGCTGATGTGTTTTATCCTAATGAGAAATATTTAATAATAAGGATTTGGAGAAAGGGCAGAGGGATAGCAGAGCAGGGAGAGGCTGTGCTGTTACTAGGGGTTCATATCATGGAGGAGTAATAAAGCCCGCCATAATGCCCCCCCTAGTAGAAATAATTCTCCTTATAATGTGACAGTGCAAAAAATACCCCCTTGTAATACCCCCAGTTGAGCTATTGGCCCCATAGTGCACCCATAATGTCCCAGTATAAAATACCACTATATAGTGCCCCCGTAAATTCCCCCATAGTGCTCCTCTCCCCCCTTCCTGCTAGTGCCCCACATAATGTACCAGTATAAAATTCCCCATATATAGTGCCCCAGTAGATGCCCTCAGTGTCTGGCCTCTGATAGGCTGCTGCCCACATGTCCCAGTATCATAGTGCCATCTCCCCCCCCCAATGTGCCAGTATCAAGTGCCTCTCTCCTTCCCACCCGCCATGCGCCAGTATCATAGTGCCAAACCCCCCCATGTGCCAGTATCAAGTGCCTCCCCCCCATGTCCGAGTATCATAGTGCCATCCCCCCCAAAAAAAAGTGCCAGTATCAAGTGCCTCTCTCCCCCCCATGTCCCAGTGTCATAGTGCCATCTCCCCCCAATGTGCCAGTATTAAGTGCCTCTCTCCTCTCCCCCATGTGCCAGTATCATAGTGCCATCTCCCCCCCAAAAAATGCCAAGTGCCAGTATCAAGTGCCTCTATCCTTACCACCCCCCATGTGCTAGTATCATAGTGCCAACCCCCCATATCCCAGTATCATAGTGCCATCTCCCCCCAAAAAAATAAAGTGCCAGTATCAAGTGCCTCCCCCCATGTGCCAGTATCATAGGGCCATCTCCACCCCAAAAAGTGCCAGTATCAAGTGCCTCTCTCCTTCCCACCCCCATGTGCCAGTATCATAGTGCCAAACCCCCCCATGTCCCAGTATCATAGTGCCATCTCCCCCAAAACATAAAGTGCCAGTATCAAGTACATACCCCCCATGTGCCAGTATGATAGTGCTATCTCCCCCTCAATGTGCCAGTATTAAGTGCCTCTCTCCTCCCCCATGTGCTAGTATCATAGTGCCATCTCCCCCCCAAAAGTGCCAGTATCAAGTGCCTCTCTCCTTCCCACCCCCATGTGCCAGTATCATAGTGCCATCCCCCCCAAAAGTGCCAATATCAAGTGCCTCTCTCCCCCCCTTGTGCCAGTATCAAGTGCCTCTCTCCTTCCCCCCCCATGTGCCAGTATCATAGTGCCAACCCCCCCAAAAGTGCCAGTATCAAGTGCCAACCACCCTCCCATGTGCCAGTAACAGGTGCCAACCCCCCTCCCCCATGTGCCAGTATCAGGTGCCTCTCTCCTTCCCCCATGCGCCAGTATCATAGTGCCAACCCCCCCATGTGCCAGTATCAGGTGCCAACCCCCCTCCCCTTATGTGCCAGTATCAAGTGCCTCCCACTCCCCCCATAGCAGTAACAGTCGGGTATAGAAAAAAACAAAACACTTATGCTTACCTCCATGTCAGCAATGCGATGCAGCCTCTTCCTGTATGTCCATATATGAGTCAGTGCTTGTGTATTCTAATTTAGCCTGTATTTCAGAAACGTTTCTGAATGGATTCAAACCCACGACCTTCTGTACCAGAGGCAAAGCACTTACCCACACAGCCATAAGAGGTGCATTGCCACTGACTGAAAAAATATGAGACTTCTACTGTTATTGCTGGCTAAGTGTACATCTATACACATGACAGCTGCCCTAACACACCCAGCTCTGCTATATCTCTATATGACAGCTGTCCCAGTACACTCAGCTCTGCTATATCTCTATATATGATGTACACTTAGCCAGCTATAACAGTAGAAGTCTCATATTTTTTCAGTCAGTGGTAATGCAGCTCTTATGGCTGTGTGGGTAAGTACTTTGCCTTTGATACAGAAGGTCGTGGGTTCAAATCCCAGACACATCCTCTCCTGAGGATGGCAATACAGTTGACTATGCCTGGGATTCATAAAGAAGTGTGCAAGTTGCCGGCCGGCCCTGCTGGTGTCACCCGGTGCGGCTTGCAACGCCACTGCACAATGGAAGCGCTCATCTCCGCTGCTGCCACATTAATTTAAGCTAAGCTGATTGTGTTCGGCCCGGCCCACCGGGCAAATGCCCAGTCCGGCCCTGTCTGAACCCAAGACAGGCCAAATGGTCATTGTTTTTACCAGATTTAATTTCATTGTCACCTATCGCCCTGGAGTTAAGAATATCAAGGCTGATGCCTTGTCACGTAGCTTTCCTGGGGGAGGTGATTCAGAAGATCCTGGTCCGATATTGTCTGAAGAGGTAGTAATATCCACCCTATACCCTGACTTTGAGGCAGAGGAGTTGAAGGCCCAGGGAGAAGCACCGAATTCTTGCCCTCCAGGGAAGTTCTTTGTTCCTTCTGGGCTACGTCACAAGGTGTTTGAGGAACATCACTGTACTGTTCTCACAGGACACCCAGGAAACAGATCCATTGTCGATCTCATATCTCGTAGATTCTGGTGGCCAGGTTTATGCTAGTGTGTTGAGGACTATGTGTCAGCTTGTAGTACATGTGCACGTGCTAAGGTGACACATACCCGGCCTTCCGGATCTTTACTTCCGCTGCCCATTCCTTCTGGACTATGGACTCATTCATCCATGGATTTTACCACAGATTTACCTAATACTTCGGGAAAACTGTGATTCTGCTGGTTGTTGATCGCTTTAGTAAGGTGGTGCACAGGTCTTCCTAATGCTAAAACTCTTGCACAGGTGTTTGTTTGGTATTCCCTCTGATGTGGTGTCTAATAGAGGGACTCAGTTTGTTTCCAAGTTCTAGAAGGCATTCTGTACTTGTCTGGGGGTACAATTGTCCTTCTCTTTGCCCTTTCACCCTCAGTCGAACGGACAGACTGAACACATGAACCAGAATTTGGAGACTTACTTGAGATGCTTTGTCTCAGAGAATCAATAGGACTGGTTTTTATTCTTGTCTTTGGCCGAATTTGCCATAAACAACCGTAGACAGGAATCTACTAAGTCGTCGTTTTTTGGGGCATATGGGTTTTAGCCGCAATTTGGCACATTTTCTGGCACTGAGACTTCTGGTATACCTGAAGAGGAAATATTTTCTTCTTCTTTGTCAGCTATTTGGCGGAAAATTCAAAATAATCTGGAAAAGATGGGCAAGAAGTATAAACGTATGGCTGACAAGAGACGTATGAATTGTCTGCACCTGAGAGTGGGTGATTCTGTGTGGTTGTCCACAAGAAACATTAACCCCTTAGTGACCAAGCCTGTTTGGGCCTTTATGACCAAGCGTTTTTCTTCCTTTTTTCATGGTCTCGTTCCAAGAGCTATAACTTTTTATTTTTTCGTCTATATAGCTTTATGAGGGCTTGTTTTTTACGGGACAAGTTGTAGTTTTTAATGGCACCATTTTGGGGTACACATAACTTTCTGATTAACTTTTATTAACTCTTTCTGGGAGGGAGATGGGGGAAAATAGCAATACTGCCACTGCGTTTTTACATTATAAATTTTACGGCGTTCATTTTTCGGTACAAATAACATAATATCTTTATTCTCTGGGTCAGTACGATTACAGTGATACTAAATACTTATAATTTTTTTTACGTTTTACTACTTTTTTTTCCAATAAAACCCCTTTTATTAATCAAAAAGATGATTTTGCATTGCCACTTCACAAGACCCATAACTTTTTTTTTTCTTTTTCTATGGAGTTGTGTGAGGGCTTGATTTTTGAGGGACAACTTGTATTTTTCATTGGTATCATTTTGGAGTAAATGGCGCTTTTTGATCGCTTGTTATTACGTTTTTTTCGGTGGAAACTAAGAATAAATTTGAAATTCTGTCTTTTTTTTATTTTTATTTTTTACGGCGTTCACCATAGGGGATAATTTATGTAATATTTATGTAGTCCGGGTCGTTACGGACGCGGCAATACCAAACATATGGGGGATATTTTCTTTTTGCAATTTTTTTTCATTGAAAAGCGTATTTTCAATGAAAAAAAAAGCATATTTTTTTTATTTTATGGAATTTTTTTATTTAATAAATGTGTATTTTTTTTATTTATTTTTTTACTACTTAAAAGTCCCACAAGGGGGCTATAATATTCAGTATTTTGATTGCTTTAAAAATGTAATGCATTATCTCTATAAGGCATTACATTTGAATAGCAATGCTATTCAAACCTTGACCAGCAGGCTGCGCCAGAGAGGCACAGCCTGCTGGAGAGAACTGAAGACAGGCTCGGGGCCCTGATCGGAAGTGAGGTAAGCTTCCGAACACATCAGCACCCCGCGATCTTATTTTCGGGGTGCTGATGGGAGACAGAGGGAGTCCGCTCCCTCTGTCTCCACTTTACATGCAGCTGGCGCCATTCCGCCCGGCATGTAAAGGGTTAAACAGCCCGGATCGGCACTCCTGCCGGTCCGGGCTGTTAGAGCAGGGCCCCGGCTCTCATGTGAGAGCCGGGTCCGTGCTCCCCGCTGCACGGGGGAGCCGTGCAGCGCTTAGACCGGGCCACCGTAAAAACGCGGCGGCTCAGCCTAAGGCCCCTTAGTGACCGCCGTAAAAACACGTATGGGTGGTCACTAAGGGATTAATTTAAAAATACCTTCTTCGTAGTTGGGTCCAAGATTTATTGGTCCATATAAGACCACTGCCATTGTTAACTCGGTAGCCTTTTCGTCTTGAGCTCCCTCAAGCTTTGAAAATTCATAATGTGTTCCATAAGTCGCTGTTGAAAAGTTATGTTGAACCTGTTGAACTGTCCACCTTGCCTCCCGCTCCTGTGATGGTGGACGGTAATTTGGAATTTCAAATCGCCAGGATAATTGACTCCCGTGTTCTCCGTAAATCCCTCCAGTATCTCGTGCACTGGAAGGGTTATGGAACGGAGGAGAGGATGTGGGTCCCAGCGGCCAACGTTAAAGCTTTTCACAGAGCTCATCCAGATAAAGTGGGTCCTGGGTGTCCGGAGGCCACCTGTAGAATGGGGGGTACTGTCACAGACGTGACAGGTGGTAGAAGATCTGAAAGACTGGCTGCACGTCTTTTGGTTTCCCTTTGGTTTCACTTCTTTTGGTTTCACTTTGTCTATGTGACCATTACTACTCTCTTCTTAGTCTGGCTTTACCCATCACTCCTTGCGGTTAATAGCTCATTCTTGTTGTGGATCGTTTGGTGTTAGGATCTCGGCTGAGTTCCTGCTATCCATTTACCCGGAGTTAAGTGTCTTTCCTTTTTGTATTGTGTTTATTTCCCTATCTCTTGGTACCAGACCTGAGGCAGGCTCTTGTTCCTTCAGGTGGGAAGGAACAGGTCGTCTGTGGCCCAATCACTATCTTCATGGCCTTCTAGGGTGAGCCAGGCTTAGGTTCCTGAGGATGAACAGTCCTACCATCGGGGTCTGTTCATTCTGTTAGCAGTCAGGGCTCGGGTTGGGATTTATTAGATGGTGACTGTAACGGATCTCCTGGCACCCCGACCGGGTACCTCCGTCGATAGATGCTCTAGTACTTTCCGAGGACTCCAAGCACTCCACTTGACACTGTACGCACTGCAGACCCCACGAACCGCCGAAGCTTGGTTGAGGTCTCACCATCTCCTAGCCACCCTGGACCTACGACAAGGCTCCAGGCTCCAGTGGGTGAACCTCTCCTAAAACCAGAGAGCAGGAACAGCTCTTACAAGAGCTAGTAGTTATACCAGGGGAGTATAGCAAATCTTCAGCGTATAGCAATCCCCCAGTGTCGATCAGTTACCCAAACACCAGACTCAACTTGGTAAAGGGTAAAAACAAGAACTCTTTATTTGGACACACAAGCATTGATTTATACACATCTTCCAACAAGGTTACCACCCACAGGGTTTTGTAAAAACAGCCAATCACATGCATTTACAGTATTGACACCTTCCCAGCAATTGTACACAAAACCCCCTTCCCTCTGTCTGTAACGCAATCAACAAAATACAATGAGCATTGTCTTTGACGCAATTAACTAACACACTGGCATTGTCTGAGACGCAATCGATAAAATGCAATTACCAAATGTAATGGGCTAACTTAACCACTCACAGACAGAAACCACACATTTTTCCCAAAACACAGAAAACACCTCAAAACCCCACATATCCCCATAATGTATACAACCATGGATAGCTCTGATCTGGGTGAACAACATATCCAAAAATCACCCAGATCTGAGCAGGGGTTCCCAAATTCCATGGAAGTCACATTTGGCCGGCCGGTCTGTCTTCTCTTTCAAAGTTAGTATGGGCCATAATCCTGAGGCAAGAGGCTGGCAAACAGGCCCCTCCAAAACCCAGTGGCGAGGTTGGTTTCGCCACAGTGACCTTCCCCCCTTTCCCTAGTTTGCAGGCCTGGTACCTTCTCCCTCCCTTTTTTGTTTGGTGTGGAGTTCCCCTCCCACACCACGCTGTGACATTTAGGGTCAGTAGCTAATCAGGGGATTTCTTCCCATTGGGATCTGTATACCTGTAGTTATTTAACTCATTAACTACCAATTCATAAGTAAATATTGTATTGCATGTTGCTGTTTTACAATTGGTTCTGTAAATTAGCTGTGAAATACTGTGTATTTATAGATTGTTTATTTTATTTTGAGGACTGTGTAGGTGGCAGCTACATTTGTCAGCTAGAAAAAAGTCATTGGTCTAAAGGTATATACACATTTATAAGGCTCCCGTATGTTTGTATCAGATAGTGTGAATCAATATGTCAGTAGCATTTTGATAGATTCAGTGTCGTTGTCATACAGTTCATTATGTTGGGGTAATCCATTCCAAAGCCTTCCACTGTCTGGATGCATCAGAACCATCTGGTATCTTTTATCTATACAATATATTCCATATGGTAGCTGAATCTGTGGTGTCTGCATGACAACCTCTATGCAGTCAAGAAAAATATGTGTTGCATTAGTGCCTATATAATGATTTTTTCACAAGATGGGTAATTTTTTCTAGAAACAAAAGTAATTGATTATTTTAACATAGCAATGTGCTTGTTGCTGTCTCTGAGCCGCTCATAATAAAAATACTAGCTGACACAAGACATCTTGTCTATGTGGTCCCGCAATCTAGAACATCTACAGGTATGTATTTGTTGTGTACTAGAGATTATGTGGTCAGGTGACACGGACATAACATTACAAAGGTGTCACACTGAATTGTTCACACTCTATATCGACAGTGACAGAGAATATAGTGCAAATATTAATAGTTAATATTCTGAATTCAGTTACACCCCCCCCGATTTCTAGCCTTCAAATATTATGGTATATTAAGAATGCACATGTATAGAAATGTAAGATATATATAGTATATCATTTTTCATCTAATGTCACCACAGCTCCTAAGTAGCAGTGCCAGTTGGTGTGCAAATAGCAGCTTTACAGTATAATATTATCCACACACTGTATTTTATAATATTATTATTAATAATACTAATAATATTGTTGTTTTGTATCCTGTTGTGATAATTGACTTGTTCTCTTGCCACCTGCTTATGTGTGGACCTCTTGGGTTTTCTCTACTCCCATCGGGGTCGTATTACTGCCCTAACCACTTAGCTGGAATATGTCCCTATTAAAAAACATTTACTTTCACCAATTATTGTCATGATTTACTCATTTCTGAGAAATTGTGATGGTAATTGGTGTAAACAAAGGAGAAGATCAAAGATAAAACTATTGTTTATTTTATGACTGATTAAAATAAAATTCTCTCATAGTGACATTTACACTGGAATCTTTGTACTGAGATTATCCGTACCCCAAATTATAATAAAGCGTAACAGGCGGTGTTTCTCTATGAAAAGCACAAAAGGCGCACCATAGGGTAGTACAGTCCAGATGAATAAACAAACATAAAGTACTCCAAATTGGAGGCTCACCTTAATGGGTTGTGCGATCAAAAGGCACAACACTACTGAAGGCTTAAAAGAGGTGTAATGAACCCCCAAAGCAGATGGTCATGCAGCCAGGGATGTACGCACTTCCACGTAGGGATGCCTGGATTCCCCAAGAAGGCGGATAGATCCAAATAGAAAGAACAGACTCCCACGGCGCAAAAAGACCAATCTTTGATGACGGCACAAACTTGATTTAATAGCTTAGCAGATGGTACAACGCGTTTCGGGGCAAGAAGCACCCCTTCATCAGGTACAGACTGCTCATACAATACAAACATCTTCTAAATACACTTAAATACATAAAAAAAACACCAAAATGGGGAGTGGAAGGGAAGGTCCTGACCCCTCCATATGTCCCGTACTGTGCATGCAATGTGGCATGCAAATTAAAATAATATTTAAATAGGGATCACTAGTAGGTGAAACATTGGTGGTCCAAGTGGTTTTTGCAAAGAAATCCCACAAATTAACTTAATTTTAATCGATGGAGCGGTGTCGGGCTGAGAGATAAAGCCGTAACACATCGCTCTGCTGAGTGCGGTCACATGACAACAGCGGCGGTCACGTGACCGCTCCGTAGCCCAGCAACCAGACGCTACTCCTCCTGCCCAGTTAGAATTTATGGGCGGGTGGGAGGAGGATTGCATTAGTGAGGACGAGCGGTATTAACGGCGCTGAGCCCGCTTGTGGGTGATCAACCCTCAGATTTTTTCCCCTTGCCCTCATATATAACCCTTGGATTTTCTCAAATGTCTTCTGACACTCCCCCGTCTGTGCCATTTTTTATGTATTTAAGTGTGCTAAGCTATTAAATCAAGTTTGTGTCGTCATCAAAGATTGGTCTTTTTGCGTCGTGGGAGCCTCTTCCTTCTATTCTCTTACTTCTAAAGACAGTGACTGAATAACACCACCATACTGTGATTTATGGGCGGACATACCACCTGTGCAGCCGGTTCCCTGGGAGCTCTGTCTAAGCGGCAAGGTGGTGGGAGATGAGCACTTCTATTGTGGAAGCGCTCATCTCTATATTCATCTGTATTGCTGTTCTTAGGACAGCGATACAGATGAATGCTGCGGCGGGACGTGGGAGAGGCGTCTCCCTTCCCCGTTCATTTGAAAGACTGCAGGCCTAGTGCCTGTAGCCTATCATAGACCGGTGTCACGCCACCTGGGCCAGCCAGTGTACAGTGTGGGCAAGGAAGGGTTATTAAATGTCTGGACAACACTACCATACTGTCAGTGGATAGTACCACCATGCAAAACTGGAACACTACCAAACCATGACTGGGAAACACTGCAATGCCATGACTGGAAGTACCATATCATAACAGGTTAACACCGCCATACAGTGACTGGATAACACCACCATATCATAATTGGATAACACTATTATTATGTAACTGGATAGTACCACCATAGAATAAGTGAATTCTCGCATCCTTTGCAGTGCAAAGAGGAGCGTCCTGCCTATCACATGTGATATGCTTCAGTATAAAGCCATGATGCCTATAAAACCTGTCAAAGCAAGTTCAGAAGGGAAGAGGGTTATTAAAAAAGGACCAAATAGCTACCCACCGAAAGGTACTGATATGATGGCAGTAGTCGCTCTCCAGGGAACTCTGTGGCCGCCATTAATGACAAACAGTAAAGTTCAGTGATAAAACAAGTTCTGCCTTGATTCTAATGATGCCCTCATCAGAGTTTGCAGAAAGGCTGGAGAGCACCTACTGCCATCATGTATAGTGTGAAGGCACACAGGACCAACACCTGGTGTCATGGTGTGGGGCGCCATTAGCTACTATGATCATTCCTGTCATTGGAGAGAACACTGTCTTGCAGTCTTAGTTTTTTTGTCACATTAGGGCAACTCTTTATGTTTCTATACTAGTCTAAATACCTCAATTTTATCCTGTGTTTCATGCTGTGTTAAAGTGTCTAATAACTGTACCACACTATAATACCACACTAATACCACACTATAGTTGCCAACAGTCCCAGGAAGGTGATGGGGCAGACCAGGGTATTTGAGACTGGTCATGGCGTCAAGAATAGTGTTGAGCGAATTGAAGCAACCAAAACTGAATTTTGTCCGGGCTTTAGGAAAACTTTAATTTGCAAAAAATCTGAATCAGATTTTCCTCACAAAACAATTTTTTTCTAAAATGGTGGCTGCACAAGTTACAATACTTTATTATTGACTTTATTATTAAATGAATTTAGCTTATTGCTTGTGTCTTATTATTTCCCCTTTGTAATACCAGTTGGAGCATATGTCTGTGTTTTTGACAAACAGCGAGAGTTACCCGAAACGCGTAAAACCTTTTATCTATTTTGTACCTTTGCACACTTGAATAAAGAACCGGTTGTTATGTCGGAAGTGCTGGATCTTTTTCTTAGTTTACAAGTGGACTTTTCGCTTCTCCGTGTGACAACGACTACTAAGCACAGCAGAGCTGGTAAGCGTGAATATGCGTTTCTATAAAGCAAGTGGTAGTGGCAGTGACAGTGATCCTGCTGGAGCTGCTGAATCGCTCCTGTCTAGTGTCTCTCTCCTCCCACTTGCTTAAGTTCCTGGTGAACTAATCTTTGTCAGGAAGATGAACTAAATCATTTTGAACTGATTGTTCACAAACTGCCCACCACTACATCACACAGGAGGACAGGGACTGCTGCATACATACTCCGACACCCCCAATCCCCGCTGGCGGAAGCCGGTGCACACCTGGATGATCCCAACATCTAAAGGGTTAAAAGTCTGCAACCGGCATTACCTCCCGTTGCGGACATTAGTGCTGAATGTCTGCTCTTTAAAAAAGCAGACACCCGGCAGGCATGGTGCCTGCTGCACGCGCCAGTAGGCGCCATTTTTTAATTCTCTACTGCTGATGTAAATTTATTGTCGTGGGTCGGGAAAGGGTTAGCATCAAAGCTTTCACACTGAGATTGGGGCACCAAATGAGAAGAATACGATTAGGCAGAGTGGGCTGGGTATACCTGAATTTACAGCGATTCATGATGAATTCATTCAGGACAAATTACATTTCTTGACTATCTTCAGTAAAGTTGCCGAATCAAAATGTTCTAACTTTGCTCAGCTCTAGGCAGAGCTATAATCTTTTTTTTATAGTCAATTTTTTTTTTGTCTCTTCTGAACTTCAATTTTGGAAAAAATTGACACTATTGAAAAAAATATATTACAGCACTATATTAGCTGAATTGCAGTCTATATGTGTATATTCCGAATATTCGCTATATTGCTACAACTTCTTTTTCGAATATTTGTAATATTCTAAAAATCAAAGATATAGCAAAATAGTGAATATTCGTAATATACACATATAGACTGCTATTTAGCTAACATTGTGCTGTATAATTTTTTTTAATAGTGTCAATTTTTCCCAAAAATGAAGTTCTGAAGAGACAAAAAAATTAGACTATAAAAAAAGATTATAGCACTATATTAGCTAAATTATGTGTATTTTATGAATATTCGATATATTGCTATAACTTCGTATTTTAGAATATTCGTAATATGAAAGTTGCCTTATACAGTTTAAAGAAAATAGCAATACGCGAAAAATTTCATCGCATATTATTCGAGATAAATAGAATAATGACGAATATTCGATTTCGACGAATATAAGACAAATATTCAATCGAATATTCGCGAAATATTGCGAAATCGAATATGGTACCTCCTGCTCATCACTATCGTACACACAGATTGTCCTTCAAAATATCCTCCTCACACAGCTCCACACATATAACTGCAAACAAGTTCTAGGGGTCAGAATATGGCGACAAAAAGAAAAAAATTATTATTTTCAAGGTTTTAATTTTTTTTTTTCAATATTAAAACGCAAGAAAAACTAGGCATATGTAGTATCTCAATAATCGTTCTGACCTTGAGAATGAAAGAAAGGGGTCAGTTTTACATAGTGAACACCTTAAAAAAACAAACCAAAAAAAAAACTAAACTGTTGTGGAATTGTTTTCCAATTCCACCCCATTTGCAATTTTTTTCCAGCTCCCCACTACATTGTATGGAATATAAAATGTTGCTATATGATAATAGCAAAGACAGCTGCACTCTGCAGACTTACTAAACCCTCAAACTAATGATAAAATTGAGAGATTACCCAACATATCCGATTATTAGGACATGTCTGAGCCCGAGCACCGTGCCAAGGTATTGCCCATATGACTCAGATAGGCGAGTATTAGGACCCGAGCTACTTGAGAAACCTTGGCGCGGTGCTCGGGCTCAGACATGTCCTCCTAGTAGGATATGTTGGCTAATCTCTCAATTTAATAGTTTGAGGGTTTAGTAAGTCTGCAGAGTACACCTGTCTTTGCTATTATTATATTGTTATATTGATTATCACATCCACATAATTGTTATCTTGTGTAGGATGTCTATTGTGGTACTTGTGGTTTGCTGCGGGCATCCTCGAGTGTATGCATTTTTGCTGGGGATCGCCATTAGCAACGGGCTACAAGTGCAGGATTTGCTCCCCTGTTTATACATGCACAACTGCATATGGGTTTGAGCACTTCCTGCCTGTTTAACACCACACCATTTTTTTCAGTTTGTTTGAATATAAAATGGTATCATTAGAAAGTACAACTTGTCCTGCAAAAAACAAGTCCCCATACGGCTATGTCAACAGAAAAATAAAAAGCTATGGAAAAATTGAAAACGTCCCACTAAAGGGCCCTGCCTGGGGTATTCCATGCCCCCGGGGAGGTTTCTATGAAATATGTCCCTCTTATAGAGCAAGTAAATGTGACGCCAGCTGTGGTTAAGCAGCGGAAGCACAAGACTCCCTTTGTAGATGGTAATGTTGGTACCCAGAGGTAGGATTGCCAGAGTGGTGCAGGGTGGCCTACAGCCTCTGTAGATGTTATGTACACGTGTCACAGTGTTACTACCTGGATATCCGTGGATCCCAGACGTGATGTGGTCCGAAGCAGTGCAAAAGGGGTAGATGAACTTGGATGATGGACGAGTGGAATAAATGGAGTCCAGACTTTGTAGTAACGTTGAACAGTTGCTTTTACTTGGCATAAATTGGTAATCCAAACAGCTTCCAAACAATATCTTAGTCATCAGCAGGTATTGGCTTAACTTTGGCAGGCAAATACTTCTCTACAGCTATCTCAGCTCTGCTATGCTTGGCTGGACAAATAGGAAACTCTTCCTCTTCTGCTGGAACTTTAGTTAGCTGTAGTCTGTATTCTTACTTATAGTCCTGGCTCTACAGTACCTCAAGCTTCGGCTCAGCTTAGAAGTGCACAACCTCCAGTGATAAGGTTGGCGTAAACCTAACAGAACCTGTCCAGAGAGGACCAGGCCTGCTGCCTTCCCCTTGCAGCGGCTAAGCTAGACTCCCTCACACTAACTAAAACTCCTCCCTCTAGCTACAGAGGGCTGGAAGAAGGCCAGAAGGTTCCTCTCCAGGGAAGCTAATACTGACAATGTTGTTGCCGCCATATGCTGTTGGACCAGGTCATTACACAACAGTTTCGGAATAAATATGCTCATTGTAGGAAATACATTAGTTGAGATAGATTAGCACATGGAAATGGTAGCAAGGTGGTAGCAAGGTGCCAAAAGAAGTAGTAATGGCACTCCGGGTCATTAGACATCAGCACTGGGTTAAATGCTCCAAATTTGGTTGGCTACCATGCCACACCTGTCCACAGGTTGTGTTTGTTATTGCAGCTCTGCTTCATTGAAATTAAAGAGCAATACCAGACCCAATCTGTACACAAGCATGGCACTGTTTTTGGAAGAAAGTAGCCATGTTTTTCTAATCCTAGAAACAGCTTTAAAGTGAAAAATACACACAAATATGTTGCCCCATAAACCAATAACAGTTTAAGGTCTCATGCACACAGACGTTGTTGGCTGTTTGTGCACCGCATCACGAATGCGGACCCATTCACTAGAATGGGTCCGCAATCTGGAAGGTGTGGTGCGGAACAGATGTACGGAACCCCACAGTAGTACTGCGGATGCACTACTTTTTCTGTGATGTGGACTCTCTGTTGTGAATAGTGGACACCCTTTTAATTTGCGGTCCACAGCACGAGCACAGTCTAACAACGGCTGTGTGCATGAGGCCTATCATTATAATGTTAGTTGACCAGTGCAGCCTCAGTTTGTGGTCACATAGGCTTTGTTGGACATTATATATATGTAGATATTCTCATCTAGAAAGGCCTATATACTCTATTCTACTCAGAGCTTACACAGCTCTAATATGACCATGTTCATGAAACCCAAGGATGAGGTCAAATGTGGTCTTCCAGCAAAGTTTTGCCACAATTTGCACCAAAAACGATAGCACTGCTACTTATTCCCTCAACCTTGTTAGAAATGTGTATTTTTTGGGATAATTACAATCTAATTATAGTATTAAGCGTTATTTGGCCCTTGATATCAGGTTGGCAAAAAAAAACAGACAAAAGAAAAAACTCATATCTGCATTACTTCCCACTACCGCTTACAATGGGAAATTCAACAGAGAAATGGAAAATGTATTCCAGGTAAAATATTTTTCATGCTGCATTACATGGGTGAGAGGAGAGATTTCTCTGTAACACATCTGACCTGAACCCTTGCCACTTTCCTCATCTCGTTTTATTAGGAGTCAAGCCGGGCAACTTTGTGCTATTTTGTGAAGACAACGCTTACTGCAGCTCATGATAATTTTTCTCTGTTTGTGACTTTTGCTTTTTGCTGCTGATGGCAAGCCCCCGTAGAGAGTGCCTAGTAAAAATAAAATGGCATTTATCTCTGATTTATCAAAGTGAAGATCTGTAAAGGATAAGGTGAATGGTGGTATATAACCTTGCAAATGTTAGGTTAGTTACAGAAAGTGAAGGAGTTTGATGCTGAATTGTAATGTGAGCCATATGCATGTTCAGTGAAACATTTTCCATGAGGCACAATGAAAACGTGACCTCCAATGCAGAAACAAAACTTAAAGCTCATAGGCCACAATGCAATATCTACAACAGGGACTCTAACCTATCGTACCATGTGGTATTTAAAAACTGGTGTTTTTATGAGGCAGATGGACACTTGGGCTCTTTCAGACACCAGGGCCCGAGAGCAACTGCTACACCTGCTTCCACTATAACTACTCCTCTAATGTGATTACAAATAGTAGGCTTGCAACATATAGTATAATCATGCTACAGATTATACAAGAACGTACTCCACACATACAGTCACTCATAGGTGACCTCTTCTCTTTCTTTCTCATCATCATCCAGCCCACACCACTATGATGACTTCTCCTGGCGACTGTAAAGTTTGCTACACAGACATAGTTTGTCCACCCTCACCCTTAAGAAGGCACCTGGCCTCCCATCACCGAGCCCAGTGGGAGTAACACCGTCAGAACCCACAAAGCCACACTCCCGGTGCTCCACCTCCTGCCTCTTCTCCTTCTCCTCTTTTCTCCCATTTGTCCTCTACTCCACCTTCCACCGTGCTGTCATTGCATTCATCTGGCAAAAGGCAGTCTTCCGTGGCCCAAGTGTTCGAACGTTAAAAAGTTGATGACGCTGGATAACCCTCTTACCCAATGGCTGACCGCCGGCTTGTCGCAACTGCTAGCCCGCCAACTACTGCCATATAAACTGGTGGACTCGGAGGCATTTAGAAAATTTGTGGCCATTGGCACACCGCAATGGAAGGTCCCCGGAAGGAAATATTTCTCCCAGAAGAGCATCCCAGAGCTATATGGCCATGTTCAGCGGCAAGTGAATGTATCTCTGGCACACAGTGTCGGTGCCAAGATACATCTGACCACAGACACAGGTCTAGCAAACACGGGCAGAAAAGGTACATACAGTTGCAAGAAAAAGTATGTGAACCCTTTGGAATGATATGGATTTCTGCATAAATTGGTCATAAAATGTGATCTGATCTTCATCTAAGTCACAACAATAGACAATCACAGTCTGCTTAAACTAATAACACACAAATAATTAAATGTTACCATGTATTTATTGAACACACCATGTAAACATTCACAGTGCAGGTGGAAAAAGTATGTGAACCGCTAGACTAATGACATCTCCAAGAGCTAATTGGAGTGGGGTGTCAGCCAACTGGAGTCCAAATCAATGAGATGAGATTGGAGGTGTTGGTTACCGCTGCCCTGCCCTATAAAAAACACACACCAGTTCTGGGTTTGCTTTTCACAAGAAGCATTGCCTGATGTGAATGATGCCTCACACAAAAGAGCTCTCAGAAGACCTATGATTAACAATTGTTGACTTGCATAAAGCTGGAAAGGGTTATAAAAGTATCTCCAAAAGCCTTGCTGTTCATCAGTCCACGTTAAGACAAATTATCTATAAATGGAGAAAGTTCAGCACTGCTGCTACTCTCCCTAGGAGTGGCTGTCCTGTAAAGATGACTGCAAGAGCACAGCGCAGACTGCTCAATGAGGTGAAGAAGAATCCTAGAATGTCAGGTAAAGACTTACAAAAGTCTCTGGCATATGCTAACATCCCTGTTAGCAAATCTACGATACGTAAAACCCTAAACAAGAATGGATTTCATGGGAGGATACCACAGAGGAAGCCACTGCTGTCCAAAAAAAACATTGCTGCATGTTTACAGTTTGCACAAGAGCACCTGGATGTTCCACAGCAGTACTGGCAAAATATTCTGTGGACAGATGAAACCAAAGTTGAGTTTGGAAGAAACACACAACACTATGTGTGGAGAAAAAGAGGCACAGCACACCAACATCAAAACCTCATCCCAACTGTGAAGTATGGTGGTGGGCGCATCATGGTTTGGGACTGCTTTGCTGCGTCAGGGCCTGGACGGATTTGTCATCGAAGTAAAAATGAATTCCCAAGTTTATCAAGACATTTTGCAGGAGAACTTAAGGCCATCTGTCCACCAGCTGAAGCTCAACAGAAGATGGATGTTGCAACAGGACAACGACCCAAAGCATAGAAGTAAATCAACAACAGAGTGGCTTAAACAGAAGAAAATACGCCTTCTGGAGTGGCCCAGTCAGAGTCCTGACCTCAACCCGATTGAGATGCTGTGGCATGACCTCAAGAAAGCGATTCACACTAGACATCCCAAGAATATTGCTGAACTGAAACAGTTCTGTAAAGAGGAATGGTCAAGAATTACTCCTGACCGTTGTGCACGTCTGATCTGCAACTACAGGAAACGTTTGGTTGAAGTTATTGCTGCCAAAGGAGGTTCAACCAGTTATTAAATCCAAGGGTTCACATACTTTTTCCACCTGCACTGTAAATGCTTCTTGTGAAAAGCAAACCCAGAACTGGTGTGTGTTTTTTATAGGGCAAGGCAGCTGTAACCAACACCTCCAATCTCATCTCATTGATTGGACTCCAGTTGGCTGACACCCCACTCCAATTAGCTCTTGGAGATGTCATTAGTCTAGGGATTCACATACTTTTTCCACCTGCACTGTGAATGTTTACATGGTGTGTTGAATAAAAACATGGTAACATTCAATTATTTGTGTGTTATTAGTTTAAGCAGACTGTGATTGTCTATTGTTGTGACTTAGATGAAGATCAGATCACATTTTATTACCAATTTGTGCAGAAATCCATATCATTCCAAAGGGTTCACATACTTTCTTGCAACTGTAACTCTTACTCCCCACTGGGTGAACCTTCTGACGGCTGTCAAGCATGCAACCCGTGGCACCCGTATGGATTTGGTGTTACCACCACGGATTGCATGCAGGCCTGCCTCTTCTTCTCCTCCTCCTGCTCAATCTTCCGTCTCCTCCTCGGCTGACTCCTCCTTTTCCACTGCTGCCGCCTTTTACGCTGCACCCCCCCAGCTCCTGAGAACCTATTCGACGTGCCAGGTTAGACGTTGCTGTTGTGCCTGGAATCCAAGAGCCACACCGGTCCTGCACTCCTTTCAGCTCTGCTGTCACAGGCACACATCCTGAACTTAGTCGTGCAGTAATTTGTTGCCAAATACCCCAATGTCTAGGACGTCTTGCGGCAGGTCAGGAAAATCTAGAAGATCTTACACGGCCATGACTCGCCTTGCTGACGTTCAGCCGCGACACCACTTGCCCGTAAGACATCTGATTTGTGACTGCCCGACGTGCTGGAACTCCACCTTGTATATGCTTGATAGGCTGCTCCAACAGAAACATGCTGTTAACGACTACTTGTACGAACTCTGCGGCAGTACAGGTTCTGGGGAGCTTGTTTTTTTTTTTCACCACGCCAGTGACTGGTCATGCTTGACGCATGCAGACTTCTGAGGTCATTTGATGAGATCACCAAACTGTTCAGTCGCAGCCAGGGCGCCATCAGTGACATTGTATCTTACACCTTCTTTTTGAAGTGTGCATTGCATTGTGTCATTGATCAAGCCGTCGAGGAGCAGGAGCTGGAAGATGAGGAAGTCGCAATGCTGAATGAATTCCCAGGGGGGGCTACTCCATCTGAGACAAGTCAGCAGTAGTCTGAAGAGGAGTCAAAGGAGGATGCTGCCTGGGGGGAGGAAGAGGAGCAAGAAGAGCAGACTTTAAACTTTTCTGGGATCCCTGGTGTTATCCATCGCTGGGGGGAGGAGACTAAGAACGACATTCTCTTGGGCGATGAGCAGGAGCCAGGCCGCTCCACCGCTTCCAATTTAGTGCAAATGGGGACCTTCATGCTTCAATTGAAGAGGGACCCCCGTATTAAAAAGCATAAAGGGCAAGGACCAGTACTGGGTGGCAACATACTTAGACCCCCGATACAAACACAAAATAGCGGACATGTTACCAGCATCACAGAGGGCTGTCAGAATGCAGCATTTCCAGGCCTTGCTTTGAGAGATGCTGCATTCTGCTGTTGCGGGCGCTGGCAGAGGAATTTCCACCCACAGAGAAACAGTTGCGGGTACCAATCCTACAGCGCATGCAAGAAGAGGGCGGTTTGAAGATGTATTGGTCACTTCGGATATAAGATCATTCTTGCAGCCAACCCATCGACAGCTGCTCTCCGCATCCCTCCTCAGGCAACGCCTAGACCGACAGGTGTCTGACTACATTGGGGTAATGGCCGATGTGGATGCTCTGAGAAGTGAGGAACTGATAAGCGCATTCGCCTAGTTTACGACAGTGTGGACTACTGTACATTTCCAAAAATGAATGAGGCATGGATCTCAGAGGAATTCAACACCTGTGAAGACCATGTTTAATTGAATTTCCTCATGGCAGCCCACACTCATCCTCCCCCACCCAGAACAAATAATGGTCCCTGTCTTATGTAAATACAGCGGCATAAACGGCCTTTTCTGTCTAGTGAATGCCTAACGTTTGTGGCCACGGAGTAATTCAACACCTGTGACGACCACGTGTTATCGAATTTTAACTATTGTCATTTGAGTTTTTTTCAAGAGGGGGGATTTCATTAGCCATGTTTTTAATCCAATTTTATATTTTTAGGTCCTTTAAACATATGTATTTGACATGTATTTGTACTGGCCTGCAGTAAAATAGATATCCAATGACCATCTAATATACCTCCAGCCACATAATCACTTGATATTTTATATACGTTGAATGCATAATTTTTGGGGCCTGTAATCTAACTGGCCAACAGTAAAATTGTTATACGGTGACCGTCTAATGTACCTCCAGCCACATAATCACTTGATGTTTTCTTTCCGGTAAATTCCTAATGTCTGGGGCCTGTACTCGACAGGAATATATTGGCAAAAGTCTAAGCTTTTAATATCTGCTTGTATGACCAGCTAGTATAGTCAGTGATATATCCGTTTGGTGCAACTTTTTTCAGTGATTTATATAATTGTATTTTCATCCGCACAATGCTCCAGTCTGTGTAGGATGCTTCTGTGGTGCATGTGGACCACGCTGGCGTCCTCCTTTGTATGCATTAATTGCTCGGGATGGTCGTTTGCTGCGGTCCACATGCGGTGGGATTGCTCCCCCAATGAGAAACACGCTACAGTGTTTGGGGTTTAAGCAGCTTCCCCATACTTGCCACTGTATTTTTGTGGTTCACATGTGGTGGGACTGCTCGCCCAATGAGAAACACGCTACTGTGTTTGGGGCTTGGGCAGTTCCCCCATATTGGCCACTATAGTTCTGTGATTCTGTACTCCACTGGCCTGCAGTAAAATTAATATCCTATGACCGTCTAATATACCTCCAGCCACATAATCACTTGATGTTTTCTGTCCAGTGAATGCCTAATGTTTGGGGCCTGTACTCCACTGGCCTGCAGTAAAATTGATATCCAATGACCGTCTAATATACTTCGAGCCACATCATCACTTGATGTTTTCTGTCCAGTGAATTAATAATTTTTGGGGCCGGTAGTCCACTGGCCTGCAGTAAAATGTATATCCTTTGATCATCAAATATACCTCCAGCCACATAATCACTTGATCTTTTTTGCACAGTGAACACATAATGTTTAGGGCCTGTACTGCACTGGCCTGCATTCAAATTGATATCCATCGACTGTCTAATATACCTCCAGCCACATAATCACTTGATCTTTTATGTACGGTGAATGCATAATTTTTGGGGCCTGTAATCTAACTAGCCAGCAGTAAAATTGATATCCAGTGACCGTCTAATATACCTCCAGCCACATAATCACTTGATGTTTTCTGTCCAGTGAATGCCTAATGTTTGGGGCCTGTACTCCCGTGGTCTAAAATAAAAAATTTCTAGGCTCCAGCGAGGCACATTTTTGACAGTTCCCGTTTAAGACTCATAAAAATGGCCCTTGATTAAAATACAGATTTTTGTGGGAATTTTTGCCATTGATCCCCCTCTGGTATTTCACTGTCTATGTTGTGGGACTATTTGTACACTTCTAGTAAGTATTTGGTGGCTGCAAATATGACCTGAAGGTTTTTCAGGTTCGCCTGACTTTGATCGCATTCGCGAATCGTCCTCCTTGCCGATGTTTGTCCATCACTACCTCAGACTAGAACATAAATTAATTAAACCCTTAAATTTAGACTTCAGTCCCCTAAATTAGCTCAGATCCTTAAAATTCAGACACCAGCCCAGAATTATGTACTTACCCTCCTCTTTAGCTCTGGGCACACAGGACTTTAACATTGACAGCATGAGAACACTGATGTGTACCACTGCATCCATCTTCAGACTCTATAGCAGTGATGGCTAACCTTGGCACTCCAGCTGTGGTGAAACTACGACTCCCAGCATGCTCCATTTATTTCTATAGAGTTCTGGGAGTAGCCAAGCAAGGGGGGCATCTTGGGAGTTGTAGTTTTACCACAGCTGGAGTGCCAAGGTTAGCCATCACTGCTCTATAGCAACACAAATAAATTCCTCAGACCAGACCCTACATTCAGTCCCCATACTGGTCCCCTGAACAAATCAGACATCAGACCAAACTCCTAAAGTGATTTAGACCATAGACTAGACAGTAAAAAGTTATTCATATCTCACACTAGACCTGTAAATTAATTCAGAACCAAGACTAGATCCCAGAATAAATACAGATCCAAGGGATATTTCTATCTCTGGATGCCCCTTCTGACCTCCTTCTACCTTGATACAATGGCCAGAGGTTGTCATGCAAGTGAATAGGAGTTATGGTAGTAGTACAACAAGCTATGGTGTTTCTGTATACATGAACGTTATGGAAATGGTGTAGATTGCTGTGCTATGCTGTTTGTGTAACTCTCTTTTACTTGTATGGTAGCTGCGAAACAGCTGTGTGTCATAATTCTGGTATTTATGTGATTGCTTATTTATTATACCTGTTATTAAATTGTCCATTTACATTGTATTTTGCACTTTGCACTTTATATAAATGTATTGTATTTGGCTCCAATATCTTGTCTACGGCTTTGGATCAGGTCTTTGTATTACATTCCCAGTTAGGGTATTGACTAATTATCTAGTATTTCCCTGACCTATTCATTAATTGTTCTAATACATTGTCCAGAGTGTGATCTTTGTATCGTTCCTGTGTGTTTTTCATCCACCATTGCATTGTTTGGTTTGTATTTAACTTTTTTCTTTTTGGTACATTAATAAAGTTTATATACATTGCAAAATGTGCTATGCCTTTTCTCCTTTTGGTGCTGAGCTGCGAAACAGTGTAGCATAGCCAGCTCAGCTGCTTCTATAGTTCCAACCACCTTTTGCCACCATATCTGTCATAAAGTTTGTTGTGCATTTTCATGTATACAATATACAAGTATACAATATTATCTAATGAAATTACAGCCAAAATAAATGCTCATCTCATTGCCTTTAGGAGGAAATCAACTTGAACCAAAGTTCTGTTACGTGGCTGAGGAAATCAAGATGAGTTCATGGCAAGTTCAGTTTATATAAAAATAATTGTGAACATGAACGGACATTGTATTTAAAAGTTATTGCTAAGGATATGGGTTTATCTATGGGGAGTACACCAGCTTCCTCAGACATGTCTGTCTGAAGGGAACAAGGTTGTTTCATGGATAAGCCATGATGTGATAAGAATTTATATCCTTGAGGCACACCTGCTGTATGAGGTTCAATTCATATATTCATAATTATATTATATTATATATATTTATGTATGGTATATTCAGTTTACAACATATTTTAACCAATAATTCATATAATGTGTTGTCTATGTGTAACAATATATCGATTTATATATATATATTATACCATGTATGTACCATTTAGAATGTATCCTGTAGGAAATACAGAGACACTGAAGTAAGTTTCTGTTAATTGGATTTCTGAGAAAAGTTAAAAGTTATTTCAAAACAATAATTATTCATGGATGTAGATAAGTAAAATATACAAGTTCCGATGCCGAGTATCAAGGCTGTTATATAAAATTTTTATAAAGTTAACATATATTTCAAAAAGATAGATGACAGTGACTCCAACAAGTCCAGGATATAGGTAATTAAAAGTGTCAGGAAAAGGCCTTCCTCAATGATGTATATTAAAAAGGTTAAGAAGGTCATGTGAACGTATTATTAGATATTTAGTTTTAATGTTTAAGGTTGTGATTTTAATCTGCAGTACCAGTACTGGAGGCAGATGGACAATATTATATTATTTTATAATTTGTTCTATAACATATCAGGGGTTTATATGACGTTGTGTTATTAGCATGCGAATACACCCACCTTACCTGATTGGAAATCCCTAATCCAAAGGGGATGATTCTTAGATAAGGGGGGGAATAATTACTTGTGTGCAGAGCAGCAAAATATAAAGATCCATAGATCCAGCCATAGATCCATTCAATCAAGACCAAAAGAAAAACTCAAAAGAAAACTTTACAAGAAGAAACTTGGATTTTTTTTTGGACTACTAGGAAAGTTCTTAAGAACTGGTCCCATCTGAACTCTGTCTACCTTTGACCTGGTAACGTATATTGTGTTTACTACTCGTGATATTAATAAGATATTTCTCTCGGTATATAGCCAAGAGTCCCCATACTATGGGAATATATAGTGTTAGGTGCCTCCATAATGCTGATTATTCTCTTAGCAAAGATGCATATTGTTAATGGAAGATCAGACATTATTTGAAAAGAGGACTAAACCCTTGGAAAGTTATATTCCATAGTCTGATTGCCGAGCTGAATATTTTATCATATTAATATCATATATTTTTGATTGGTCATAGGAAAACAGAGTCAAGGGATAACAGTTATTTTCCTGTCTCTTGGTATACGAGTCTGTTAAAGGCATGACACTAGTTGTCATAAATCACTAAGTTATACTGTGCTGGTGAGATAGGGGTGTGTTAGCACCACCATGTGGTACATTTGGGGTATTATTTTGTAATTGTATTGATTTTATATTCTTTGTTTTATAATAAACGATTATATATTTTGCATATACAATTGTCCCTTTGTTTCGCTGCTTGCACAAATCAAATTAAGATACTCGATAAAAAGAACTTAGAGGCGTGTTTATGTCCGCCTGAAGGATCATATAATTTTTGGGGATAATTATATTTTTTATCCTCTCTTTTATATGAAGATTATTT